>NC_058130.1:261659214-261708301 GCF_016433145.1 Gracilinanus agilis
GAAGGAAGGAAGGAAGGAAGGAAGGAAGGAGAAAGAAAGGAAAGAAGAAAGAATAAAGAAGGAAAAAAGAAAGAAAAAAAGAGATAGATTAAGCATTTTTAAGCCTTTCTATTTATAAGGCACAAACAATAGTGCTAGATAATAGGAGGGTAGACACAAGCCTGGGAGCATGGTGAGGAGATGGCAGAAAATGGCATGGAGGCCTGGTTTCTGGAATAATAAGGCAAAAGACTATTCAAATAATAGACTGACTATTCAAAATAATAGACTAAGTCAACAAATATTTATTAAACACTTACTTTAGTAATTTATTAAACACCCCATGCTACAAACAGGGGATGTAGAGAAAAGCAAAAACAGTCCTAGTTCTCAAGGAGCTCACATTTGAATGGGAGAGACAATAGACAAGCAATTATATTTTTAAAAAATGATGCAGGGAACATTGGAGGTAATTTCAGAGGGCAAACATCAATAATGATAAAGAGCAGTAAAAGTTTCTTGCAGAAGGTGGGGTTTTAACCAAGACTTGAATGATGCCAAGGAAGCTACAAAGTAGAGAAAAGAACAGAGAACATTCCAGTCATGGAGGACAACCAAGGGAGATTATGCCTAGAGCATGCAAAGTTTCTTCTATAAGGAAAAGCAAGAAGGCAGTGTAACTGGATTATAGAGGATATGGAGCATAGCAAACTGTAATAAGACTAGAAAAAGTAGAAAAGGACTAGTCTATGAAGGGCTTTAGAAACAATAAGGGGATGTGGATATGAAAAAAAAAAAAAAACTAGATGCCCCACAGACATTTTAAATTTACCATATCCAAATGAAATTTACTACTTCTCACCCTACCTTCTCAAAAACAAACAAAAACCCTCTCTTCTTCCTAATTCTTCTATTACTGAGGGCATCACTATCCTCCCAATCACCAAAGCATAAAACCTAAGTATCATTCTCAACTTCACACTCTATGTCACCATCTATAACCAATCTATTGCCAAATCTTGTGGATTCTACCTCTTCATCATCATGATCTCTCTTTTATGCTTCCCTTTCTTTCTTCTGACACTACCATTATGCTGGTGCAGGACTTCCATTACTTCATGCTTGGACTATTGTAATAGCCAGCTGATTGGTCTCCCTGTCTTAAGCTCCTCCCCACTCCAGTTCATTCTACACTCAGCTGCCAAAGGGATCTTCCTAAATTGCATATCTAACCATTTTCAGTGACCCCTTATTCAGTAAACTCCAATGGATCCTTACTACCTCCAAGACCAAATATAAAATTCTCTTTATGGTTTTTAAAGTCCTTCATAGACCATAATTTTTGTTAGTGTCATTTTCAAATTATGTGTGTGTGATATATATAAAACATATATGGTCTGATGATATTCTCTGAAGAAAAGAGAGATTTTCACTAGTATATTTGTTTTACAACTAAGTTTACTTAATTCATTCTTTGTAACATCCTTATTTTGATATTGGGTACAAAATAAAATCTCAGAAGTGGTGAAGGAATTAGGGAAGAGGAGGAAAGACATCACCAGAACATCAAGAATGTATAAGGACTCAAGCTTTCAAATGACAATAATTGCTACTATTGATAGTAAGGATATCCAACACTATAGGAGAGGTGGTAATGCCTTAGGAAGAGAGATTGGGAGGTAATGGAATCCAGAAAGGATTCCATGAGCATCCTGATATATTTGTCCTTATATCTAGGAATCTATTTTAAGAAATTAGTAGAATCTTTTTTTGACCACACTGAAAGTGAAGTCTTTACTACTATTTATTCCCTTCTGCTGCCCCTACCCTCTCCCAACCCTTATTATATTCAATCTTTGGGCTGGTAAGGTTGGGAATTGTAAATTCTAGGTATAGTACTAACTGTGAAACTAAGTTTATAATAGAACACTGATTTAGTAAGTATAAATACTGCATTATCCACCAGATAAAGTTACTTTCTATATAAGATCAATAGAGCAGTCAATAATGAAGCTACCAAAAGACACTTACTAATACCTATGGTTAACAAAAGACAATAGTTTATAGAGTAAATAGTCAAATGACAGTATAGCCTTTTGTGTCCTAGAACACACATTGAAGAAGTTAAAGCAATTTGTTTGGAAGACAGCATTCATTCATTAATTATTCCAATCTCTTCATCCTGTTATCTGCCATAATGCAAAAGAAATAGAATTTTTTTGGCTGTGCAGCTCTTAAGATATACCAGATTCAGCATACTATTTAAGAAACTTCATAGAGCTTATTTTTTTCCTTTCAAAAAGTTGAAATTTTGTAAACAAGAATGATGGTTCTATTATTTCTTTTGCTTTAAAGCAACAAAGAAAGTCAATATTAGAAGTGTGGTTTCTATTGGGTAAGTAGCTTAAAAGTATGAGTCTGAAAGGGTATTTTTTAGCTTGCATTCTCTTTATGTTGTAGGAAATACCAAAGTCATACAAATTCTTTCTTATCTTTACTATTCCAATAAATTTACTGTGCGCATTCATAATACTGTTGATGTGTTCATGAAAGAAATAGGCATAGGTTCTTGGACTTTATTTGCAGCAAAATGTCGAAAATGTTTTTTAACCCTGACCTTCCATCTTAGAATCAATATCGTATATTGGTTCCAAGGCTGAAGAGTGGTAAGGGCTAATTAGGCAAAAGAGATTAAGTAACTTGCCCAGGGACACATAGCTGGGAAGTATCTGAGGCCAAATATGAATCCAGGACCTCCTGTCTCTAGGCCTGGCTCACAATCCATTGAGCCTCCTAGCTGCCCCCCAAAAGTGAAAAATTTAATGGTGTCTTAATTATATTTATTTTTTAATTGTAGAAGCTAAAAAAAACATTGAAGTATGTGGTTTCTGATTCATCAGTCAGTGACTGACATGCTTTTATTTCAGAAGTCTATGAAAATAAAGAATTAGTGAATGAGGAGGCAAAACATACAGATGTCCATTACTAAATCAAAATTGTTCTTTCTAAACTTACTAATGGCCAATTATTTTCCAAATCTTATGACATTTTTTCCAGCTTTCATTCTTATTGATCATTCTACCTCTTTTGCCCCACTGACTAACATTAGAGTTGTGGATAGCACCTTTTTTCCCCTCTTCCTTTTCCTTTAACCAGATCCTTTCATCTGGGGCCATTTGGGGCTCATGTAAGACTGAAGGGAAGTGGGAAGATCCACCACTACTAATATATGTATTCTTTGCCTTCCCCTCACTGTTTCCCTCAACCCTAGAACTTTGTAGCTCACAAGGCTTCAATAAAATTATAGTTACCAACTCTTGCTCCTTCTGGTGAGATAGAGGAACATTAGACATTAATATTTGCATTATTAATATATCCTAAACTCCTGTCCTTACTGTCTGTCCTGACTCTATATCAGTGGTTCCCAAACTTTTTTGGCCTACTGCCCCCTTTCTAGAAAAAATATTACTTAGCTCCCTGGAAATTATTATTATTTTTTTAATTTTAATATCAATTAATAGGAAAGATAAATGCACCTGTGGCCAACACTGCCCCCCTCCCGTATCACTGCAGCACCCACCAGGGGGCGGTGGCGCCCACTTTGGGAATCACTGCACTATGTCCTCCAGATCCCCACAGTATCTTCTTACCCACTAGGCTTTGCCATTTGTTCAGACACTGAACCCTTAGGACTTCCAGGCTTTTCCTTCAAGTCTACAGCTGAATCTCCTTTTATGTGTTTGTTGTTTGTTCAAATTAGACAATGCACTATATGACAGGAGGTATTGTCTTGCTGTTTCTATTTAACTCTGGTCCCTAGGAAAGAGCTTGGCACATATTTTTCATTCATTTATTGCCCATCTTCTCTTCCTAGGTGAAGATGACCATTTTGTGACACTTTTCTCTCTTTTCTTTTCCTATCTATCTTATCCCTCTAACTCAGTCTCCTTTACTGGTTAATAATACAAATCTTGCCCCTCCCTGCTAGCTGTGGGTGATCCAAAGGCTCTTTCCTGGGTCTTCTTTTTCTGCACTCTTACTTGGTGATCTCTTTACTATTGGTTTAAATTTATTATGATTTTTTACTTAACTAAAATTTATTTTCTCTCTCCCTACCTCCACTTTCTAATGGAAAAAAAGAAAAAAAGCCAAAATATTAACATTCAAGCAAAATCTATTCCCATATTTCCCATCATACACACGTTTCATTTTGCACCTTTGTCTCTCTGTTAAGAGGTGGGTAGTATATTTCATAGTCAGTACTCCAGCATTTTCTTAGTCATTCTGTTGGTCAGAATTCTCAAGTTTTTCTAAGCTATTTGTTTTTACAATTTTATTGTTTGACTTATTCTCCTGGTTCTGCTCACTTCATTTTACTTCAGTTTGTAGAAGTGTTACCATGATTATTTGAAGCCTTCCCTTATGCAACTTCTTATAGCACTGTAGTATTCTATTACGTTAGCATACAATAATTTGTGTTGTTATTCTTCAGTTGATTGGTCCCCCAGTCTCCACTTCTTTGTCATCGAAAAAGAGCTACTAAAATATTTACTACACATCGATGCTTCTTTTTATTTTATTTCATCAGATACAGTAGCAAATAACAGCATTGCTGTGTCAAAAGGTATGCATAGTTTAGTAACTTTTTGTCATAGTTCTAAATTGTTTTCCAAAGTGGTAGAGCCTTATTAATGTGCACATTTTCACTTGGTTATTGATAGCTTAGATTTCTTCTCTTGAAAATCATCTTACTATCCTTTGACTATCATTAATGAATAGCTCAAATTCTTAAGAATTTTAATTAGTCTTTATATATCTTGGAAATGAAATCTTTCCTCCAGTTAAATGTTTCCCTTCTAATATTAGCTGAATTATATGTTGGCAAAAATATTTTAATTTTAGGAAGTCAAAATTATTTATCTTTTGAGTTCCTCTTTATGCTTGCTTTGGTTATGAATGTTTGATCAGAAATATAGTTTAGGGGGCAGCTAAGCTCAGGGGATTGACAGCCAGGCCTAAAGATGTTTCAAATCTAGTCTCAGACACTTCCTAGTTGTGTGACCCTGGGCAAGTCACTTAACCTCCACTGCTTAGCCCTTACCACTCTTCTGCCTTAGAACCAATACATAGTATTGATTCTAAGTTAGAAGGTAAAGGTTTTTAAAAATAAATAAATAAATTTTTAAAAAAGAAATATAGTTTTATTTGCTTTTCTAACTTGTTAACAATGTGAACATTTATATTAAAGTGATGCATCCTTCTGGAATTTATCTTGCTATATAGTGTGAAGTGTTGTTCTAAACATAATTTCGGACAGTCTGCTTTCCAATTTTCTCCAAAGTATTTTTTTTTCTTTTTTTCCTAATAGTGAATTCTTACCACAGTAGCTGGGATTTGGGAAATATAAAATATAGGCTACTGGGTTCATTTTATTCTTTGTATCACTAATCTATTCAAATGAACACACTTACTAGTTTTTAACCAGACAAAATCATTTTGGTATCTGTTTTTCAATATAATTTAATACCTACCTGTGATGGACAAATTTCTTCTTACTTTATTTTTATTTTGTTCTACATTTTTGGATCTTTGCTTCTCTAATTTTTTTTAATTCTATAAAACCAATATTTTAGTAGATTGGTATGACAACAAATACGTAGTATAATTTTGACATTATTGCCATTTCTATTCTTTTGTTTCAAACTACCCATGAATAATAATAGTTCTTCAGTTATTTAGGTCTGCATTTATTTCTGGGGTGAATTTGCTTTTATTTTAAATTTAAGTAGTATCAATAAGTTTCCTGTGATTTTCTTGACAGGTAGAATTTTATGTATTGATTTTATGCAACTATTTTGTGCAGTCTGTAGTAATTTTAAATGAAATATATCTTTTTATCTCTTTTTACTGACTTTTGTTAGTAATACAAACAAATGATGGTTTCTATGGATTTATCGTATGTTTGTCAAATTTGTTGAAATTATTTTTTCAGTTAATTTTTGTTAACTAATCTTTAATAAACAATCATAGCATCTGCATAAAGCAATAATTTAGTTCCTTTTGACCTAGACTTATTCCCTCAATTTCTCTTCTTTGTCTTCTTGCTTTAATTAGCATTTCTAGCACTGTATCAAATAGTAGCGGTGATAAAGGATATATTTGCTTTACCTATGATCTTATTAGAAAGGCCTCTAGTTTTATACCATTATATATAAGGCTGAGTGTTGATTTTAGATAAATAGGACCTGGAAAAGTCCATTCATTTCTATACGTTCCAGAGTTTTTTAAAAAGTGAAATGGGATTTGTATCTTGCAAAAAGCTTTTTCTCCATATATTGAAATAACTATATGATTTCTTTGTTTACATAATGAATATGTTCTATTATTTTGGTGGTTTTCCAAATATTGATCCAACATTATTTTCTTGTATGAATCTAGCCCTGTGATATTGTATATTCTTTGTGAATATTTTATCAAAATTTTGTGTTCATTTTCATTAGAGATATTGATTTATACTTCTCTATTTTCTATTTTCAACTCTCCCTGGTTTAAAATCAAGATAATATTGTCATCTTAGGAGGAATTTTGTAGAATCTCTATTTTCTCTTTTTGAAAATAGTTTATGTCATATTGGAATCAAGTTTTTAATAGGTCCTTGATAGAATTCACTTATAAATCCATCTGATTTTATAGGTTTCCTCCTCCTGCCCCCAATCTCATTTATAACTATATACATATCAATAGGCAGCTAGATGGCACAGTGGATAGGGGGAGAACACCAATTCTTTTGATGTTGCTATTCAATCCCACCTTCTGATTGAGTTAAGAACAACGCCTAAACTTTGCTACTAGTAGCAACACAACAAACCAGGACACTCCTGAAGGACTTAAGGGAATGAATGCTAACCACATTGAGAGAAAGAACTATGGGAGTAGAAATGCAAAAGCAAAACATATGATATCACTTATCACATGTATATATGGGTATATGATTTGGGGTTTAGGCTTTTAAAAAATTGTTCTTTATCAAAAATGAATAATATGGAAATAGGTATCAAGTGATAACATTTGTAGGATGCAGTGGAATTGCTTGTCGGCTTGGGTGGTGGTGGGAGGGAAAGAAAATGAATCATGTAAACATGGGAAAATATTTAAAAATAAAATTTTAAAGAAATTTAATTTAATTTAAAAAAGAACCAAAAACAATCTTAGTTTGGGGGACATACCTAGACCTTATGCAACAACTAAACTTTATAAAAGGGCTACTCTGACTGTGTTAGAGGTCTTTGTTTTCTGAGGGACCATTAAATTATTATTGGTAATCACTAGCCTTGTCAATAAATAGATTAAGCTCAAAAAAAAAAAAAAGAAGGCAGCTAAGTGAGTTTGAGCTCAAGCTTGAACCTGGCTTATGGGAATAGGCTTGTGAAGGGAATGGCCAGGCTGGCACCTTTTCTTTTTCTGACCTGTTCTTTTGATTTATTTAATAAATAATTATAAATTAAGATACAGTCTCCAGAGTGTTTTAATGCTAACATTTGTGGTGACTACCCATGTAGTCTGAATTCCTCCTCTTTTTACCTTTTTAAATTTTCTCTAAGTTTTTGCTCATGAAAGTAAATGAAGTAACTTAAATGTAGTGGAGAATTCTTTTTTTTTTTTTTTTTTTTTAGATTTAAGTTCTAGATTCCTGAGAAGTTCAGATCATCAGAGAGAAACATTGGATAAGAATACTGTTTCTTGTGAGTGTAATTATTTCTGTCTCTTTTTTTGGTTAGGGAGTGAAGCAAAGAGGTTGGAGAGAAAGCAGCAGAAGTAGTGAGGTGAGATAATAACCAGACATTGAAGTTACAAGAGTGAAAGGCATTAGTCTAGCTTTAAAGATATAGGAGTAAGAGAGATGACCTTCAGTTTTCTTTCTTCCTTTCTTTAATCCTCATTTTTAAAAAAAGAAAAAACAAACAAACAAACAAAAAAGCCACACAAGCCATTTGCCCCACATCAATAGGGACAAGCAGAGCCCAAATACCTGGTCGCAACTGCTATCATTGGTCTTTGAGAAATTCAAAGATTTTCAAATGTTATTTTGATTCATTGTAAGCCTCTGCAGGTTTAAAACAAAAGAAGCAAAGATTCTTCCTCAGTCTGAATACCCTGCTCTGGTTACTTAGCTACAGGACTCAGACAGAACTAGAGGCTGAATCTGCTGCCTTATTAAGGCGTCAGTGCCATACATTTCCTTCTTTCATCTCTTTCTGATCCTTGTTGATCTCTGATTACACCAGCTCAAATCAACACCCACAAATGCAGATTCCCTCCTCAGTGATCTCTAAATCTACAGCCCAGTGTAGTGCAATGAGATGGGGGTCATGACAGTTTTTTCAAGCTTTGGCTGAGTTCTGAAATCAGTTAGGAGTTTAGAATCTTGAAGGAAAGGGTCAGTTTACTATGAGGTCAGACAGTAGAGCTGCCAGCTGATTCCTGATCTATTCTCCACAGAGAAGGGGCCAACCCTATTCTATAGGCCACAGTTCTATTCTTCAGCTAGAAATCTCTAATCAGATACCTTCCTGCCTAGATTCAGTTATTAGGACCCATACACCTCTATCTTTCTCCTTATACTGATTTGGTTTGAAAAAGATTTCCCTCCCTGATTTTTCCCTATTATAACTCAGTATAGTGATCTTTCTAGGTGTTGTTGGAGTTGTTGTAGGAAAGAGCTGGGTTATACTGCTTTCTCCTACTCTGTCATCTTTTCTATTTTCTTCATAGTTCATAATCACTGATGCATATGACTTCCAGACCTATGTATCTAATATTAGTTCCTTTCTTGAGCTCTAGTTGCACATTTCCAACTGCTTATTAGATGTCGCTAAATGGACGCCTCATAGGTGTATCAAAGACAATATGGCCAAATGACAAACTGTTATCTTTCCCTCAAATCTTCTCCTCTTCTGAAATTCCCCATATCTTTTGAAAGAATCATCATCCTTCTGGACATCCAGATTCACTACCTTGGTTTTATGTTCAATGACTCATTCTCTTTGATTCCACATATGTTATTTGTTCTTGAATCTTTCATTTCTCCTTCTAGTATGTCTCATATCTATCCCCATTTCCCTACTCATCTCATCACCACCCTAATTCAGTTCATCCATAATGAGGGGGATGAACTGGGGGACCTCTAGTTCTCTTCCTAATGCAAAACATATTATTTTATTCCCATTGTTCTACCATCCACTTACATTGTTCTGCCATTTGTATGACCTTGTTCAAGGCACTTACATCTCTTGATCCCAGTGTCCTAATGAAAGGATTGGATGAGATGACCTCTAAAGTTCCTTCCAGTTCTCAACCTATCATCCCATGTACTTCTAACTCTTTGCTTTTTGTCTCCCTACCAAGTAAATTCTTAACATTTAGGATTATATTGATGAGGACAATTTCATGACAATTGTTATAACTACTATTCCAAAATCTTATAGCTGCAAATATGCAATGTAATATATGATGCCAACTCTGCGATATCCCTGAAAAACCATATGATATTTTTTTTTCTTTTTGATGTATTTTTATTGTTGGAATTGCAATTTTGTTATCTCTTAAATGAAAATGGGAGTTTCATGAAAGCCGATTCTTGACTTGTTTGTAAAACCATTTCTTGCTTAGGATAGTGAGATCATAGATCTAAAGCTAGAAAGGACTCGAATGACCATATAGCCCAATTCCCTCATTTTAACCAATGGAGAAACTAAGGGCTAAAGGGGTACAATGACTCATTCAAATGCAGACAGCTGTTAAGAGGCCAAGTGGGGATCCTTTAGACCACTGACTCTACAATCCTATACTCTCTCCTTTACAACATGCTGCTTAGTCTCAAGGGAGTTCTGTGGAATTGTAACACATTTCTAAATAAAAGATTGTTTTGAGTTATATGAGGCAGTTTGAAAAACCTTTCTTTCTTCTTAGCCTGCCAAGGAAGACTTTCTAAATTCCAGACAAGTCGCCCTCTGATTATTACATCCTCTCTTTTTTCTTGAATCTTCTAAACTTAGAACTGCCCTTGCCTCATGTACATGGGACATCTAAATAATACCTTCCTGACTGTGTCATGAAAGTGGGAAAACAAGTCTAAAATGTCTGAGAGACTTCATTGCTCCTTTTAAAACCTTTGATCCTTATTCACATTTCTTGGTAGTCATCAGGTATATATAATTTGACTACTCAGTCAAATAGGCTACCCTTCCTCTTCTCTCTAATGGTTCAAATTTCATAACAAAAAAGGGGGTTGGCATCTAGGTATCACAGTGAATAGAGTGCCAGTTCTGGAGTCAGGAGGATCTGGGTTCAAATCTGGCCTCAGACACTCCCCTAACTTTGTGACCCTGGGCAAGTCACTTAACCTTATTTGCTTAGTCCTTGCCTTTCTGTCTTAGAATTGTTACTAAGACTGAAAGTAAGGGTTTTAAGGGGAAAAATCATCTCAACTCTGACCTGTACACCTTTTCACTGGCTGAGTCTTAACATAGCCTGTTTCAACCAGAGATTTGATTAAACTGATAATAATGATTCAAACCTAACCTTTTCTCTTAATCCCATGATCCTATCCTCGCGGGTCTCAAGCCTTCTCTTCCATAATTAAAAATTAATCAGTCAATTAAGAAGTTTCTATTAAGGTCTTTTTTTATTTATGTCATTGGTTATACAAAGAAATAAATGAAACAGTTCTCAAACTGATGATATAGAATATATATCTGTATAGAGAGATATAGACATATTTATTTTCCTCAACTAAAGAGACAAATATATACTTAAGCATATATAATTGCTCATATCATACATAAATATCAAAATACAAAATACAAAAAATGATTGTAAGGACACTTGAGGGGAAATGCATTTGCAGATAGGAGGCCTCATGAAGAGGTTAGAACTTATTTGAGTCTTATGTGAAACTAAAGATTTAAAGAGGGAGAGGTAGGGAAAGAGTACATTCTATGCAAGGTGGCACAAAACTAACATAAGACACAAGAGATAGACTATGAATCTAGTTCATGAATAACAGTAAAAGGCCAGCACCAATTAAGAGTCTAATAATAGTTAACATTTATATGGCACATTAAGTTTTGCGAATCATTTTACAAATAACTTATTTTATCCTTAAAATATCCCTGTGGTAGATATTCTTGTTATTCCCATTTTATAAGAAAATAGAAACAAGAGTTATGTGATTTTTATGTGTACAGATACAGAGGTAGCTATTTTAATGTAATTGCCATATATTGTTATTCTCTATATTTTATTTAATGCATTTAAAAATGAGAAGGGGTCTTGCTTTTCCAAACTGACAAAGGGGATCATGACACACAAAAAAAGAGTAAGAACCCCTGGCCCAGTCCAATCTCCTTCCTTTATAGATGGTCCATTGAGATGAAATGAGCCTCTCAAGGTCACAAAGCAAATTATTCCTAACAGTGGGATGAGAGTCTAGGTCTCCTTACCAGTGTCCTTTTCAATACATCAAATACTTTCTTCTTTTCCTAAAATAGAATTTTAGAGTCTTGAGTTTGGAACTCTTCATCCATACTCTTGGCCTAGAACTTTCATATCTGTATCATACTGAGGAGAACATGACACCAAAAATGCTATGATTCTTACTTTTTAAAACAGGAATGCTCTGCATCAAGTTGCTCCCATGCTGTTTCATGTTATTAATATATTATAACCAGGCCCAATGGAAACACTCAGTCTAACCTGATCACTAGAGTTGTAATTCAGATTGTCAGCAACAAACTGAGCTGGTGCTTGAACCCCAGCAGCATTCATTCTTCTAAGTATCAATCTTCTTATCACAGAATGCTTATTTCACGTAAGCATTATTTTTAGGCAGCTAATTGCCCTGCTGGGATGTTGTTTCACCTAATGTCATGCTTCTGCGGATCCATTTAACAACATTAGGTGGGCTCTTCTTATATCCACTCAGTTAAACAGCTTTTCTAAAATTGTCAGGACACTTAAGCATCATCAAAGAATGCCAAGGAAACCATACCATACTTTATAACACATGGTTTTTTAAGTGAAGATGAATTGAATTGTGAAGCTTTGGGACATTTCTCAGGAGATTTTTTTGAACTTCCTGAACTGACAAAAGGTAAGAAGCTTTTAATTGATTTGTAAACATTCAATTAATCACAGCAGAATGCTAATTAAAGAATTAATCTTAGTTCTTTAAAGGTGGAAAGTATTAAATAATTTAGTGAAATTTTCCATAAATAACACCAAGCAGCAGATGGGATTCCTCTATGGTCCAGTGATAGTGAAAACAAGCAAAGACAACCCTAAAGACAACTGTGTTTCCCAATCCTGATATAATTTAAGAAATGGGCAAAGGTGTCTATTGGGAAGAGGGGTCAAGTGATTTATTAAAATCTTATTAAATGAAACAGTTTTCTATGAATAGTGACAAGATAACACTGGTTACAAAAATTATCCAGTGTTGAAAATTCCTGCAATGCCACAAAAATAATAAGTCAGGCCACTAAATATCATAGGTCATAGGTCAGTCTTAAGTTATGATGATAAATTTTCAGGCTAATAATTCTCACCTAGATGTTTCTCCATGCACACCTATTATACTTTTACAATTAAAGCTATATATAGTTAGAAATTAGGGGATAAGATTATGAAATTCTTAAGACCCAGTGACACAAATAAAAATTTAGCCAAGGTTAGCCAAGCTTAGATTCTTATAGCAAAACGGAGAGTTGATGCAAAAGTCAATTTAGTAGTGGGTAGTCTGCAAAGTAATTACTTTTTTGTAGTATTCAACTTAGGTTAAGGATGAATCAAATTCAGCTTGTTGGTGATATGATCATTTAATAAAAACTACATTAAGTGTATAATTTCAATCAATCCGGTCAGTCCTTATTTAAAGAACAGATGCCTTTGATCCTTTTTTTTTTTAAAGAGATTTTAAAGAGAAATAACACCAGTCACTAAGCATGTGGCTTTTTTGAAAGTTTGTTTAAATTTTGATTGTCTTTAGGAATTCTGAAAAATTTTAGAATCTTAAGAAGTTTTGTTTATCATTTAGTTAACTGAACATGGACTGCATGGATGCAATATATTAAAGTTATACTAAATCCTCCTCTTGACTTAGTTATTCTAGACCAAAGTATGTATGTCAATCATTTATGAAGCTCATGCTTCTATCCTGTTATTGTGCAGTTTACAGAAGCACTACTCTTATATAAGCCAAACTATAGGCATGTGAGCTCTAGACCCAGCATCTTCTAAAATTCGAAGCTTCTTTAAGCTGGATTCAAGATCTCTTTCCCTTATTCCTTCACAGCCAAGAATAGGTATCAAATTTTAAATTATTTTTAGATTTTCTGTCTCTCCAAGGAAATATACTCTATATCAGTGATGGCTAAACTATGGCACAGGTGCAGAGTACTCTCTGTGAGGACTCGGGTAGAGATGCTCCCCTCCCTCTCTCCACCATGCCTGATGACATTTTTTCTTATCCCCCGCCCCTCTGCCTAGCAGCCCAGTGGGAGCATACAGGGTAAGGTGGGCAACTCACAGATGGCAGAGCTGGAGGGGAGCAGAGCGCTCAGGCCACTGCCCTTCCCCTCTCTATACTCACTGAGGACATTCCTCACTTCACTCTCCCCTCTGCCCAGCAGCCCAATGGGAGTGCTTTCTCCTTCTCCTTTGTGGGGTAAGGGGGAGAGTGGGGTATACCTAACACTTGGTGGGGGTAGATAGGCATTGCACTTGGGCTGGGGGTTAGAGTCCAGCATTCCATTTCTAAAAAGTTTGCCATCACTGCTCTATACATTTAATATAACCAAGAGTGATTATCTCCACTGATATCTGATAGTGCTGGGAAAACTTCTAGTGATTTTTATGGACACAAAATATGAGAATACAACAATATATTATCACTACCCAAAGTTTCAAAATCTCCTGGGCTTTGGACCTCTAAGCCAAGGTCTACTCGAGTACCTGCTGATCTTTGTACCCTTAGTCACAGGGTGCTACTTAAATGTATTTAGAAACTGTATGATGTTACCACACGCACTTGTCAACTTGCATATGAACTGATGTTCTGGTGTGTTGACTAGTGTCACAAACAAAGTTGAATGTCCATGAAACGTGATTAATCTTTTCTTCTTTCTTTTTCCTTGCAGTTAAATAAAGATGATTACAGGTAACAAGAGTTTGTCATGATGTCTTTTGTGCTTTCGTTTTTTCATCAATGTCAATGTCTAGGTCTTGGATTGATTGAAAATCTGATGTTGTGTCTTCTCCTGCCGCTGATTCTTCTTCACTGTCATGATGGTTTATGGATGTTTCTTCTAAGTTGTAATTGGTTTTGGGATAATCATTTTGGTGCAAAATTTGGTTGCTTACTGGGTCTTGCTCTAACTCTGGTTCTGATTCTTGCTCTGACTCTTGCTCTGATTGTTGCTCTGATTCTGTGGCCTTATGTATAGGCTGTGGATTTTCTGTGGACTTATTTGGTTGGCTGGTTGGTGCTAATTGATCACTGTGCTGTATGATGACTGGGTCTTGTTGTTGTTGGGATATATCTTTTGCCAGCTTGACATGAGTGACATGGAACCAAGGATCCTTCCCTTTAACCTTGATTGCACTAGTGGTTGTCAAGATTATTTGGGACAGACCATGCCACTTAGGTTCTAACATAGACTTCCTGGTAAAGTTTCTGATGTAAACATAATCTCCAGGTTGGAAGTTGTGCAGAATAAAATCAAAGGGAACTCTTTGATGTATCAAGCCCAGTTTATGAGATTTGTTTAAAAGCTGTTTGAGTAATTTAATGTATTCATACAGCTTGCATTCCATACCCAGATGTGATAGATTATGGATGCTTTGAGGTGTCTTGCCATGGTAAGGTGGGTGTCCATATAGCATTTCAAATGGTGATAAGTGAGATATGCTATTGGAGTGGCATCTGAGATGGAATAGTGCCAACAGTAATGCATCAGGCCATTTCAGATGTCATTCTACACAGATTTTAGCTACTAGGGTCTTCAAAGATCAATTCACTCTCTCAATCTGCCCATTCGACTGGGGTCTGTATACAGAATGGAGATGCCACTTGACTCCTAAGGTTTCATAAACTGTAGCTAAAATCTTGTTCGTGAAGTGAGAACCAGAATCTGAAGCAATGTGTAGTGGAATAGAGAATCTTGGTATTAATTCTCTAAGTAAGACTTTCACAACAAACGCTGAGGTATTGCTTCTGGCTGGGAAAGCCTCTGGCCATTTTGTTAATCTATCCACTATCACTAATGCATACCTGTAACCCTGACACCTTGGCATGGTGATGTAATCGATTCATAAGCATTCAAATGTTGTATAGGTTAGTGATTTGCCTCCCAGACTGTGGACTTTGGTAACAGTTTGGTTGAATTGCATAAAAATTCTGCACTTCTGAGAAACTCTTATTGCAACTTCATATATGCCCCTTGCATTCCAATACGTAATTATAGAATCTGCCAGGCCCAGACTTCCATAATGCCCTTTTTGGTGCACTGCATTGCAGAAGGTGAAATACAGGGATCTAGGCAACATAGGTTTTCCATTTGCCCCCAGCCAAACTCTGTTAGCTAAGTATGCACCTTGGTGTTTCTTCCAATCCTTTACTTCCTTAGGGGAGTATGCGTTTTTGAGATCATCTTCCTCCACCAAAGATAAGTTTAAGATTGAAGGTGGTCCATACCTCGCCCGGATTTGGCTATAATGTCTGCATGCCTGTTCCCTGATTCCACTGGCCCTTGAGTTTTGGTGTGGGCCTTACAATGAATGACAGATACTTGGGCTGGTAATTGGAGTGCTTATAACAACTGATTTATCAAATATCCATATGCTATCTGTTTGCCATTTGATGTTTTGAAGCCTCGGTTCTTCCAGAGTTTGCCAGAATGATGCACCACTCTGAATGCATACGGGGAATTGGTGAATATGTTAGCTTTCTGGTTTTCGGCAAGCTTCAGAGTGTGAATCAATCCGACTAACTCTGCCCCTTGAGCACTCATAGTGGATGGTAATGATGAATACCAGAGGGTTTCAGAGGCTGAGACTACTGCTGCTCTGGTAAATCTCTGATTGTCTACTAGATATGATGATCCATCTGTGAACAATGCCAACTCAGGGTTTTCCATGGGCTTATCATATAAATCTGCCCTTGTCTTATGCACGATGTTAAGTGCATCCTCACAGATGTCCTTTCAGAGGTAAATCTGGGATCAGAGTCACAGGATTTAAGTTTCTGCACTGGTGAAATGTGATGTTTTCATTAGCCAACAAGATTGCTTGGTATTGTGATAGTCTTTGGGAGGTGAAAGCTTGTAGTGTAGGGTTTCTTAGAGTAGATTCCACCTGGTGTGGGGAAAATACTTTCAGCTCACCCCTTAATAACAAGGAAGATGCTTTTCTAATCAGCAGCAATAGCTCTCAAACAACTTGGCATTGCACAGATTACTGAATTTAGTTTTGAGTTGTAATAAGCAACTGGTCTAAGAGTATTCCTGAATGACTGTGTGAGAACACTAGAGGCTATCCCTTTGTCCTCATGTACATAAAAGAGGAATGGTTTGTTATGATCAGGGATTCCTAGGGCTGGTGCTGATAGAGTTAGTGATTTTAGTTTCTCTATGGTCTTTAGATATTTTAACAGTTCTGGAACTTCCTTCCTAGTTAGCTCTATCAGAGGTTTAGCAATGAGAGCATAAACTGGAATCCAGTTTCTACAGAAACTCGTTAGTCCTATGATTGCCCTGAGCTGCCTCTTGGTTTTAGGCAAGCTCAGTCTCTGTATATCTTATGTTCTGTTTTGGGAAATCTTTCTGGAGCCCTTTTCCAAGATGAATCCTAAATAACTGACTTTTGTTCTCACAAATTGAAGCTTGGATTTGGAAATTTTATGGCCCCTTTTGCCTAGCTCTTTAATCAAGTGCATGCTGTCTGTATAGCAGACTTCAGAAGATGGCGACATTAGCAGGATGTCATCAACATAATGTACCATCTTGCTATCTTAGAAAGTGATCAACTCAAGGTCTCTCTGCAAGATTTGGCAGAAGACTGAAGCTGAATCCAAAAAACCCTAGGGCAAATGGGTCCATCAGATGGATTTGCCCTCACATGTGAAGGTGAACAGCTTCTGGCTGTCTCTGTGCAGGAGAACAGAGAAGTAGGCAGAGCTCAAGTCCAGAATGGTAAACCAAGCAGCTTTGGGTGGTATGGCTGCTATGATTTGAGATGGACTTGGTACCACGGCATAGGTCTTTTGCACGTGTTCATTAATAGCTCTGAGGTCTTGTACTAAAAGCCATTGAATCTTCCCATCAGGAGATAATTTGACTTTCTTCACAGGCATGATTGGAGTGTTGTACTGTGAGAAGCCATATCGTAATATGCCCTGCTTCAATAAACTCTCTATGATGGGTTTCACTCCCTCTATCACCTCTTGGCTTAGACTGAACTGAGGAATTCTTGGTGGTAAACATTCCTTCACCTCTATTCTTACTGGTTCTGCAGACAATATTCTGCCCACCGCATTAGAATTTTTAGCCTATACATAATCAGGAATATTGTCAGGAAGCTCATAGATGTTATCACTTTGTTGGTAAGTCGGTTCCTCACTAAATGGGTCTAAAAATAAAATGAGGTGGTGTTTCACAGATCTCTTGGGTAGGTGGAGATAGATCTACCCATCCGGTTGGCATTGGATGGTGGCAGTCAATTTATACAAGAGATCCCGCCCCACGAGGTTCGAAGGACCCGATGGCATCAATAGAAAGGTGTGTTTGAGAGTCAGAGGGCCGAATTTTATCATTTTTACTTTTAGCTTTGGGACTTGTTGAGCTATCCCAGAAGCACCTCTCACTCTCAAGTTACCCTGATATTGGCATCCTTCGAGTGCCTCGCACAAAATGAAGCATTTTGCACCAATATCCAAGAGTCCATCATAACATATTCTCCCCAATTTCCAAGGTAACAAGGAGTTCCCCATTGCTATTGAACTTCATTGGTACTAGGGGCAATAAAGAATCTTCAGTTTCATCTGTGCACTTGGTTTCGATCCAGTTACATGTATGGTGTTTTACAAGTACTTCTTTAAGTCTTGTTTGGTCAGTTTCAGCTAAACCTGGACTTCCTGTAGCACCACCAGGCAAGTCAAGTTTAGGATCAGAACAGAATGCAGGCTTAGGGAGCAAGCTGTCTCACTGAGAGCTGGAGAGTCTGTAACAGTGGTTACTAGCTGTGCAGAGCTTACGGAATCTTCAGGCTGGCTCTTACTAAGGGCTGCAGAAATGGAGGTTTGACCTGTTCCACTCTGTTGTCTAGAGAACTGCCAAGCCCCAAATCAGGAGTTTTCTCATTGGTTGTGTCAGGGAATGTTTGATAGATAGTTTGTTTCAGGGAATGTTTGATAGATAGTTTGTGTTCCCTTCCACACCTCTGGTATGACTCCCGACTCAGAAGCTGACTAGAGTTCACTATCTAGCCCTGAAGTCTGTGTGGCTGAAGTCAGATGGTTTATGTCTCCAACCAATGAACAGACTTCACTAATGTTGTTAGTAAGCACACTAGCTACTGGAGATGAGAGCTGTCCCCTCTCCCTTCCCTAAGCTTCTGGTTTAAATTCTTCAGCTAAGGGGTTACGAAAGGTAGGTGTAGAATTTTCTGAGCAGCTGCCAGCACCCTGTAACTTAGTGGGCTGCACTATTTTTTTTAATTTTTTAAACATTTATTAATATTCATTTTTAACATGGTTACATGATTCATGCTCCTACTTTCCTCTTCACACACCCCTCCGCTCTTCCCCCCACCCATGGCCAATGCACATTTCCACTGGTTTTAACATGTGTCATTGATCAAAACCTATTTCCAAATTGTTGATAGTTGCATTGATGTGGTAGTTTTGAGTCTACATCCCCAATCATGTCCACCTCAACCCATGTGTTCAAGCAGTTGTTTTTCTTATGTGTTTCTTCTCCTGCAGTTATTCCTCTGAATGTGGGTAGCTTTCTTTACCATAAATCCCTCAGAACTGTCCTGTGTCATTGCATTGCTGCTGGTACAGAAGTCCATTACATTCAATTTTACCATAGTATATCAGTCTCTGTGTACAATGTTCTTTTGGCTCTGCTCCTTTCGCTCTGCATCAGTTCCTGGAGGTCTTTCCAGTTCACCTGGAACTCCTCTAGGTTTATTATTCCTTTTAGCACAATAGTATTCTATCACCAGCATATACCACAGTTTGTTCAGCCATTCCCCAATTGAAGGGCATACCCTCCTTTTCCAGTTCTTTGCTACCACAAAAAGTGCAGCTATAAATATTTTCATACCAGTTTGTTTATCTATGATCTCTTTGGGGTACAAACCCAACAATGGTATGGCTGGATCAAAGGGCAGGCATTCTTTTATAGCCCTTTGAGCATAGTTCCAAATTGCCAGCCAGAATGGTTGGATCAGTTCACAACTCCACCATGGGCTGCACTTTTAAAGTCAAGCCTCTGCCAACATCCCGTTTGTATTGTCCCCTAACCTCATTCTGAGACTTTGTGTCTAAAGCAAGTGAATGGGTTTGGATATTAGGATTTGACTCCTCCAGGATTACAAATGATACTCCTTTCTGAATACATTGTAAATCCCTGCCACTTTGTTCTTTATCCAAGCTGCCCCGTTTTAGACTTGGAATAAAGAGAGGAGTTTGAGATTTTGATGACTTCAACCAAGACTGCAAAATCTCTGGATGCAAGCTGTTGCAAATTCCTGGACAGTCTCTATGCTTCTCATCCAATCCTTTTGTGGTGGAATGAGAAAGCTGACCCCTTTTATAGTCATCCTCACTAGTTCCATATATCTCTCTACGTATTTGCATTATGTCCTCCCATTGTTGATCCTCTGCCACAGAAATATCTTTGTATTCTGTGCAGCTTGCTAGAGACATATGCTCTCTTGTGCCCAGTCTTTCAGAATTATCTACCCCACTCAGACTACTTATCCTGATATCCATCTCATAATCATTAGACCTTTTTGCTTTGGGTATCGCAGTTCATAAAGATTTAGGCTTTGCTCCCATTTGCAAATATCTCTCCATTTCTTCTAGGGATGGAGACTGGATATATTTCTTGCATGAATGAATACAGCACTGACCATCATGCTTTGTACCCTCAAGTTTCCTTGCATTATTGTTATTAAACTATCAAGTACCTAACAATTGGCTGTTCTGGCTCCCTATCCCTGAGAACCAACAAACGACAAGACCAAGAAATAAAATCTAACCCTTTTTCCATATTTCATACTGTGGGTGGTGGTTGACTGTGGTCCTGGCTGCTGAGTGGGTAACTGCATGATGTTGGACATAGATTACTTTGATCAAGCCCTGTTTCAAGAACCTATTGTGGCTTTGTTTTTCCTTATTTAGGATTTTTTACATATCAAATTTGGAACTGGATGGGTGGGGGGGCCCGGCCTCGTGTTGCCCCTTCGGCCCGCGCCTTGTCTCTTTTCCTCTGCCTCTCCCTTCCTCCGCTCCGCCTCGGTTCTCACGCCCTCCTCTCCCTCCCCCTCCCCCCCCCACCCCGCCTCTTCTTTCCTCGATAACTCCACCAAGGACGGTCCCAAGCCCAGCTGAAAAAGGAGGAGGGTTGGGCGCGAGGCTAGCAACCTCACCCCATAAAAATTTCATTTGCTACAGAAACTGCAACCTCATTAAACCAACAAAACCTACGATCATCTAGTCTGGAAGATTGCTCTCCAACAGAGTCCACATTGCGTGCTGGCAAAAACCAACAAACTCCAGGTCTTTGTTAACAGATGCCTACGTCAAATCTTGAACATCAGATGGCCTAAAAAGATCTCCAATGCCAGACTCTGGGAAAGAACAACTCAGTATCCCATCAGTCAGGACGCTATGAAAAAAAAATATGGGGTCCACCAGGGAGGAGGAAAGTCGGAAGGCCAAAACAGACTTGGCAAAGATATGCCCAGTTGGGGGAAGTTGCCCAGAACAGAGTCCGTTGGCGTGAGATGCCCAGTTGGGGGAAGTTGCCCAGAACAGAGTCCGTTGGTGTGAGATGGTTGTGGCCCTATGCTCCTCTGGGAATCAATAGGAATAATAATAAATAATAATTACTTTATTTGGATTTTTGTGATATTTTCTGATAATTTTATTTGGCAATGATTCATAAGCCTCATACCTTAGCCATGTAACCCTGTGTGATTTCAATGTTTCTTTATGTTCTCCTCAGGGGGCAAATGTGTTGTAATTTTGTAATGAAAACTTTGAGTTATTTTAAAGCAATTTTAAGGGTAAGAAATTTGCTGCCTCCTGGAATCCAGAGAATTGCATAAGATGCCTTGGAGATGCCCATGGAGACCATATGCTGCTCCAAGAGATTCTGAGGAAACTGGACATGAAAAAATTTGAACTTTGAGGGGGTTAAATTCATTTGTTTTGCTAAAATGTATGTTTTTTTATTAACTGCATTTGTTTTGTTAAATGCATTTATTTTGTATGTTGTGTGAAAAGGGACTGCCCCCTAATTGGTTTTGTTCTTGTTTCTCTTTTGTTTTATTGTCCCCAAGTTATTGTATTTTCCTCTTGTAAAAATGTATATATCTTTAGTTTTTTATTTTTGAAATGATCCACTAGGGAGACTGGTCTCCCAAAGGATCACAGGGAGGAATGTGGGTTTTGAAAGTGTTGTGGCCAGAGGACTACATTCCCCAGAATGCCCCAGGGGTCCCTCCCCCCTACTTCCTGGGTTGGGATTGGTCTTGAATGGATCAATCCCATGCTAGAGAGGGACCACACACCCCTACTTCTGGGTGCAGGATTGATCTATATAATGACCAATCCTCCACTATGGAGGGGCCTTTGAATCTAACTAGATTTGAAGTTTAGCAGGGATAGTCAATTTCAGGATAGGGGAATTCCAGTATTTTTTCTTTAAATAAAGTTTTTTACGAGATCAAAAAGATAGATTTTTCTTTCAGCATTTACATAGTCACACAACTATCATTATAAAAGGCAAAGTATTTCAGGAAAGAGATATAGGTAGTACACAAAGTGGATATTTGAGACACAGTAGCAGTAGTACATGTGTAGCCAATGGAAAGGCCAAAAGTGAAATAAAAAAGAATTTAATAAAGTGGTGACCCACATTGATCTAAAAAGAAACCTAAGATCTAAGCAAAGAATTATTATACTCAGGGAGGGAGACATACTAGTTTCTCAAAATGAGTCACTCAAACATTTAAGGGCCAGAAAGAAGTTCACTCCAGCTGTTTGAAGAAGTTCCAAGGAGATCTACATATAGAAAAGTTAGTAAACAATTATTATCTTATTTAAGAAATAAGGTGAACTATGGTGGGCTTTTACATTAAACTAAGTAGTTTTATAGATTTATGGGGTTGATCCAATCTCTGATCAACAGGTTAGTTAGTTTACTAAGCAGGGATTCAAATTAGAGATCTCTTTAAAAAATAAGGAAAACACAGGTCAAGTCTCATTTAATTTTACCAGAATGAAAACTATTCATTATAACAATTTTAAAATCCTTTAAATGTTGTAGTCAACAATGTGTTGGAATAGCCTTTACCTTTTAACTAACTTTTTTAAACATTCATTCTTAAACCTTCACAAAAACTTGATCTTTTCTCTACCATTTTTCCATTCACAGCACAAGTTCTACCACATAAAAAACAGTATTAACATTTCATTTCAATCTCTTTATGTGATCAGATTAATATACAGTTTCTTTAAAATTTTCTTCATTGGAGTGGTAAAGTGTGTTTAAAATAACAATAATAAAAAAGTAACAGGAGCAAAATGGAATTTTGGTCAGGCTTTTAGAAAAAAAAATTTGAAATGGTTTAAGTGACTATATAACATTGCAGTATACAATATAATTCAGAAGAAATCCCTCAAAACCATGACTAATTAGCAGAAAAACTTACTTCTAAATTATATTACACACACACTAAAAGTGAAATAGAAGAATATTTGAACAGAAATTTGAATATAGTGATGACCCAAAAAGAAGTTCAGATAGCTGAAATTCAACCAAAAAACCATCACACCTAGGGATAGGAAAACAGGAATTATGGTATTAATAAAAGGAAATTAGAGATAAATAAAAAGACAATGTTGAGAGATAATTATTATAGGATTTATTAACAAACTTTTAAGGAACCAAAATAAAAATTCCACAAGTGGAATTTTAATCTTAAATCACAAAACTTTCTACTGTGTTTGATTAGGAATGCTTGAGTTCCTCAACCTGCAAGAACTCAGAATACTAAAACTTTGCAAATAGGGGGAAGGTCTTACAAGTTATTATTTTAAGGAAATTCTAAGGAATTTCACAGACAATAGTAAGTGTACAATTATTATTTTCTCAATTAAAAGATACCAAGGGGATCATGAGGAGTTTTCAGAGCAAAGTTTCTATAAAAAGATTTAGTTTTTAGATAGTACCTTGAAATGGGAGTGAAATTTCAGTCTAAATTTCTAAGTATATTTGTGAAATTTAACTCTAACAAGGTTTTAACAAGGAATAATTTTGACTATTTGAAAACTCTGTCAAAACTTAATTCTCAATTTCCAAGGTGCAAACCATTAATGATGCATTATCAATGTAGTTAGTGCTATGTTGATAGATTTTGCATTTGAATTAACCTTTCATCATTAATCAACTTATCATAATTTGCTTGAACATTCAAAATAAAGAGATTGAATTATCACAATAGTATTATTCCTATAGGGAGCAGGTTAAAGAATAATACACTCTTTTACTTTTGAGGTCAATATCAAATTAGGTGGGGCCAAATAACTTTTAATTAATCTAATAAATTATGGTCAGGGCTATAAGGAAGTACTTTTGCAATAATTAAGAAGAATTTCTCATAACATGTAATTTAGAAATAGATCCTTTTAAGGAAAACAATAATTTCACAATTATAATAATATGCTTAATATTTACCAATTTTAATATCATTAAAGAACAGAAGATTTTGAAATCTATATCCTATAAAGTCTAATTGCCATTTTGCAAATATTGAATTATGATTTCCATATTCAGAAGCTGAAAGTTTTTAAAGCTTAGAACAATTCATAATTAATATTTGTTACTTTCAAAAGCAACATACACTTATTTTTTAAACAAGCACAATTTAGAAAATCCATTCAAGAAATTAAGTATTTCTCTTTGGCATATGATTAGTTTCTCATTAATTTAATGTCTATTCTTTGTTTCTGGTCCTTCTCAATGTGGCCATCATTGAAAAAAGAAGACAAAGAATAAACATATAATTATTATTAAATTTGTTAAAAGTCTTCCTTGATCAGCATACTAAAGGAGAAAGGCATAAACTAAGATTAACTAATAGGCACAAGGCACAGATAAATAAGCAAGCTGATACAAAGTGCAAATAATGGATTAGATAGTATTCCCTTCATTTCCTTTCAGTCTTTAAGCTATCACTGCAACTGCTGTTTCTAGACTCTTCTGTCATTATTTTTTCTGGGTCTCTCTTAGGGGAAAAGAGAGCCTGTAGATCAAAAGTACAGTCATATACAAAAGAGAAACAGCAGATTTTGTCAGAAGCAGTTTGGATGAAAACCCTGAGCTTGAGGATCCTCTTTAATTTTGTCTCCTTTATCTTTTCCTTCCTTCCCAAAATTATCCCTATCATTCTCACATGTATTCTTCTGTTATCACTGCTTTCCCTGAATTTTCCTTGTCCCTCATTGTAGGCAATAGAGTTACCAAACTTGCTTTGGTTTTAAAAAGGCATCATTCTTTATTCTTTGATCTTTTCTTTTCTTAAAATATCTTCATGTTATATATATGTCCTTTTAAAAAATCACAATAATGACAAATCAGAGACTTATTTCTTTCCTTTCTGTATGAGGAACATTTAGAGGATTATGTTTCTTTGCCTTAGACTTACAAACTGGCTCTTCTATTAATATGAGTTCTCTCATTTGCCATATAAGCGAGATCAAATAAGAGAATAAAGCTGTAGGGTTTGTAACCTGTGATGAAGTTCCTTCCTTCCTTCCTTCCTTCCTTCCTTCCTTCCTTCCTTCCTTCCTTCCTTCCTTCCTTCCTTCCTTCCTTCCTTTTCTTTCTTTCTTTCTTTCTTTCTTTCTTTCTTTCTTTCTTTCTTTCTTTCTTTCTTTCTTTCTTTCTTTCTTTCTTTCTTTCTTTCTTTCCTTCCATCTTAGAATCAATACTGTGCATTGGTTCCAAGACAGAAGAGCAGTAAGGGCTAGGCAACGGGGGTTAAGTGACTTGCCCAGGGTCACACAGCTAAGAAGTATCTGAGGCCAGATTTAGAACCTATGACTGCCCATCTCTAGGTCTGGCTCTCAATCCAGCTTCCCCTTGAGAAGTTGTTTCAAATAATACTGCCAAGGTTCTTAGCTCTCCTTCCTGCAGCAGCTGCTTTAGTGAAATTTTGGCCAAGAGAGTTGTTGCCTCTCCCAAGATGTTACTGCAAGCCTCTCAGTTCAATAGCCTAGGTTTCTTGACTGCTGCCTTCCTACTCTATAATATACTTCTTTATGAAATACTTCTTTATATACAATATATTTTTTACAATCCTGAAGCAGAAGGCTAACCTATACTTTTTAAAATTTTGATGGCTATTTTTCTTTGCCTAATACATAGTCTGTTATCAGTTTTGGATTTTAAATTCTATAGCATCAAAAATCCAAGACCCTAACTCTGAATTTTTCTGTAAGTAAGGCTAATCCTTTTGAAGACATTAATAGTGGCTGAATGAAAAATTCTTAACTGTAGTCCATACAGATTCTATTGTTTGGCTATACTTAATTCTCAGACTACTGACAGACAGATAGACAGACAGATGGAAGTGGGGCCAGGTCTAGTAGGCTCCCATATATACTTAAACAATTTTCAGACAAAACACCCTGAAGTGCAGTTATTCCTCTCTGTTGGTTCTACACAAGACCCTGTCGGGGCAGTTTGCTTCAATCCCTTCAGTTAAGGGCAGAAAAGAAGGAACAATTTTGACAGTTCTTGCTCCAAGATGCTGATGCTTTACTCTGATGCTTGTCTATGTGCTGAGCCTTTCCTGGCTAGCAATTAGCCCACATGGGTATTTTTAAAAGAAGAAACCAGAGAGAAGATCTTGTCACAATATGGACACAAAATGGAAACCAGCTTGCCTGTCTAAGATGATCAACAGCCAATCTGCCAGACACCGGTCTAATCACTAAAGCCAAAAGTAAGCAATTCGTAGCTAAGTTACTAAACTAAAGGAAACCCCTAATTAAATTTTTACATGTATATTTCCAACCAACCCAACTTTAATCTGAGGTACCTCTGAAGCAGAATCAAGGCAAAAAGCAACTTAATTGCAAACAGGACAAACACATAACAAAAGAGAAAAGAGTCAAAAAGAGAAAAGAAAAAAAAACTCCTAAAAGTGGAGTTTTGCCTGGCTTAGAAGTGTTGGACGTTTGACGAAGAGGAGTTCAGGTTTCAGAAGCCACTTGAGGGGAAAGTCTGACAAAGGAACCCCAGGGAAATTCTGCTGACCTGGCCACTTGAAGTCTGGAGTCCAGGACTCAATCTCCTTCATGGGGTGACAATTGTTACAAAAGAAAAAGAACCAGGCAAAGAGCTGAGCAAAATTTGTCTATATTGTAAGAATTGCAGGTTACAAAAGCCAAGGTCTACAGACACACTCAATTTGCTCTTAGACCCAGAGTTCGTAGGTTCTGCAGATTTTATAAGCATAGGCAATGACTCAACAGGGGTTATGAAAAGAGCAAAGTGTTCTGAATAGGGGTCCTTAACAGGGTTTATGAAATAGATTTACGGAATAGATTCCAGTAATAGGGGTTATGACCAGGGCATCCTCTCTTTTTTCCCTTCCCTTTCTTGGGTGACTTGACCATGAAACTGCAGGGCTGGATGCCTGTTTTCCCCATGTCACAGCCTCCCAAGTGTGTGGCAAGGTAAAGAGAAGTTTACAGGCACTTTCATCATTGCAGAGGCTGTTAACATTATTCCTTTTACTATTATATTTTATTTAAATCACACAGATATAATTGATCAAACATAGAGGAATCCTTATAAGTAATTAAAAACTACTTAACTAAATATTTTCTTACTATATATCACTTGAGAAAAAAGGGTTCAATTATTATTATTATTATTAATATCTAGTATTTATGTAGGAGTTTGAGGTTAGCCAAGTACTTTTGATATATTTTATCCCCCAAACCATATTTTTTTTTCCACCAGGATGATGAAAGAGGAAATAGCAAGCTTTAACCTTTAATTTAAAAGAAGGATTACTTTCTTCAGAAAATTTCCCTTTAATTCCATTATTGAACAGAAATAAACAAGGATGAAAAGTTATACCTTTTGCTGATTTTACTATTTTATAATCAACACCCAATATTAGTTACCATCTTTTGGAATTAACATGGACCTTCTTCATTTTGGCTTCCCCACTGCATACACTTAGGCAACAAAGGCAAGATATTTTATTTACCTTTCATTGAGTAAGAATTGTGCTTTGAGATAGAGAAGGCCATTAATCAAGCAGGCTGGCAAATACTGATCGCCAAGTTTGTTAAGGGGGCCAAAAAGTTGAGACTGCCAAGGATTAAATGTGTTTTACAACCTCAGTGTTTTAACTTCCTTCACAAATTGCCTGAATAATCAAAGAGCTTTCCTAATGGAATAGGATTTTAGCCAAGCATCTGAGGTGTTTAGTTTTAGGATATGTAGCAATAACTGTAACTGCTCCAATCTCTAATGTGATTAAGACGAAAATTAAGTTTATGGATAGGTGTAATGGGCCCCAAGACTTTTTATTATAAAAAGCATTGAAGAATGATCATTCTGCAATTCTACAACTGGATCTATGAATTATACATTTGGAATATGAATGAGCATAAATCATTCTATACCATAGACAACCATAATAGCATCCATA
Organism: Gracilinanus agilis; assembly: GCF_016433145.1. NCBI lineage: Eukaryota > Metazoa > Chordata > Mammalia > Didelphimorphia > Didelphidae > Gracilinanus > Gracilinanus agilis. The sequence goes on from NC_058130.1 coordinate 261,687,217, forward strand.
ATAGTGAATATATCATCAGGAATGATTGAACATCAGAAAAGACAGACAGACAGAGATAGATAGATAGGTGGATGGGTAGATAGATAGATAGACAGACATATTACTTACAGGCATGTGTACATATACATAAACATGTACTTATACACATATTCAAATATATTTGTACTTATACCCACTATTTTCTTCAATAGATAATACCTCAAAGCTAAATCCCATGCATGGTTTAGAGTCATATCCACTCTTATAGATAAGTAATACTCCATATTTAGGGATACTCAAAGTTTCAGGCAATTCTTGATATATATATCTGTACATTTTTTTAAGAAACGATTAATTACTCCATAACTACAGCCTCAACTTTTATCATGTGGAGTTTTCTTATTTACAATCTATCTATCTATCTATCTATCTATCTATCTATCTATCTATCCATTCAAATGATATTATTTATGTGTATAATCTATATAATTGCATAAGAAAACAAAATAATACTGCAGATGTTGCAAAAGTGCTGAACAACTTGCAGCGTGATTGTAAGGTATTAGACAGATCTGGATGTTTTTTGATGCAGAAAATACTTATATATCAAAGCATGCTGTCATTTCCCAAGGGAATTTATTTTTAAAAAATAAAGGAAAACAATACCTGACCCTTTGAAATTTGCAAAGTTGTTTTTTTTAATATGTTCTCATTTGATTGACACCACAAACCTGTAAGCTAAGTATTATACATTATAAGGTCAATGATAAGAAAATCATTTAGGATTGGAAAGATACTATACAGATAAACTAGGTCAAATCCCTTGTTTTAAGGAGCAGGAAACCAACATTCAGAGAAATCATTTGGTATCCTGGGTTACAAAACTAGTAAAAGTCATAAGATGAGATTTGAAATCAGAACATTTCTGATCTCAAATCCAATGTTCTACCAATTTTTGCCATTCTGTTTTTCTCACATCTCTGGATATGATCTAGAGAAATCTATTATTATTTAACTTTATTTCCGTTTGGGTATAGAAAGGGATTATCAGTCTTCTGAAAACAAATACCATACTATTACTGGATTATACATTGATCACTTCTCCTCTCTTGCACCCTAAAATGTCATAGTACTAATGCGTTAATATTATTTTTTTAAGATTAAAGACAACCAAAAGGATTTAGTATTTAGAAATTTTATGGGACTCATTGAGATAATGCATCTTGCTGAGAAAATCCTCAGAACATGATGATTAATGTTTTGTGAGATGGGGGTAATAATAAATGATTCCATATTTCAAGCACTTCTATGTGTCAATACTTAATGTCTAAAATGGGCAAGATCTCAAGAAAATTCCTAGGTTTCTGTCTGATTTTTAAAATTGTCCATTAATACTTTTGTCTTTCTAAAGAGTCATTTGAAAGAATAATTAATAATAATTTTTAACTAAAAATAATTTTACACAACTCCATTTTAACAGAAAACAAAAGAAAACTTGAAATGACCAAATGATTTCCTTATAATTTAAAAAATAAATCTTTTAGAAGAGAGAATAATTTTGACAAGCAAATTTCGGTCAGAATCATATTAGGTTGAAAGATGTTCTGGAGATAATTCTGCCCTCAGCCAACAAAAAATTACTAATAAAGGGTTCCAAAAATACAGAAAATTATACAATGACAGGAAGAAGGAAAGTAAAAGAATCTGATATAAAATAAGTCTTACAGAAAGAATAACTAAAGAAGAACTCACTAGTCTATGTCTACTCTCATAGCACTCTGACCTCTCACATAGTTCCCCCTCCATTGCCCCAGGCAGACTGCACTGGTGGTACAATTTTAGTCATCAATCTTTCAAACTCAACTCAACATATATCTCAAGAGAATAGGCAGAAGAGTTCCTTCAAGCAATCTCTTCTCTTCCCCTTCTACCTTTTGACTTCACCTCTCCAGGCAAAAGAAGCCCTATTGCCCCCAAAAAGTCTTGTCAAATTTGAAACACCAGACTTTCAAAGTTAACACCTTGGACTCTGTCCCAAGAGCAATTCTACTTACATGATGCATGCTAAATTGAAACCCCCAGAAAATAAGAAATTAGAAGAGGGAAGAGATGAGAAATGCAATGTTGATTTTAAAAATATATATTTAAAAAAGCACAGCAAGGAAAAAAGTCAATCAGTAAGAAGAGAGAAAGATGGAGGAAATGGAAGAGCAAAGACTTCTCAGATTAGCCCTCACAGTAGTGTATTGGGGTTCAATATCCCTTCCCCTCAAGTGCCTTTACTACCAAAATCTCTTCTTCGAGCCATCAAAGGATTAATAAGCATTTATGCAGTGACCAAACTTTGAGGATAGAAAGAAAGGCAAACTGACTCTCAAGGAGTTCACAGTATAATGGAAGGGACAATAATTATGTACAGACAAGATATTCACAAGAGAACTGGAACTAACCAAGCAAAGAAAAGTGATGGCAATAAGGGGAATATGGAAAGGCTTCTTGTAGAAGGTGGAGTTTTAACTGGGACTTAAAGGCAATTAGAAGATGGAGATAAGAATGGAAATATTTCCAGGCATGAAGGATAATCTATAAAAAATACTTTGACAGAGAGATGTAAGTATATAACCTATAAGATGTAACCTTATGTAAGGAACAAGGAAATCGTTGTCACTAGATCACAGAGTATATGATGAGAAATTGGATGTAAGAAGACCAGAAAGGTAGAAGGGAGCCAGGTTATAAAAAAGATATGAAGACCAGGCAAGATTTTATATTGGGGACTTTTTATTGTTGTTTGGTGTTTTGCAGTCCATAGAAGTGTTAAGGAGCACTGAAGATTTTGAATTGGGAGTAGGGTGTGACCTCATCAGACCTGTTTTTAGAAAGCTCTATTTAACAGCTGGGTAGGAGATAGACAATAGTGGGGAGAATTTGAAGCAAAGAGACTAGCCTGCAGGTTTTGGCAATAGTCCAGGCATAAGGTGATGAGGTCCTATACCAGGGTGGTGTTAGGTTCAGAGGACAGAAGGGGGCACATACAGATAATGCCACATAGGTAGAAGCAACAGGTCTTAACAACCAACTCAATATGAGAGGAGGTAAACCAGTAGTCCTAGGTAGGAACAATATAGTAATGATTTCCTGTACCCACCTTCAGACCAAGCCAAGTATATATAGAAAAAGAAGAAAGAAGGCATAGCACCAGGGAAAGACCCAAGTTGCATACGATGTTTCCCATGAGATAGTTTGAGCTTCTTTTGCTGTTTACATTTACCTCAAGTATTCTTACAATGTTGTCATAGGTTATTCTCTCAAATTTTGGTTTTCATTATACAGGTGTCTATTAGACATCCTGTTCAAGATGTCCAATAAGTCGTTTCAAATGTCTGCATAGATTAAAAGAGATGTCAGTGCTAGATCTATAGATCTTATAATAATTGAATCTATGGGAGATGATAAAATCATCAAGTGAAATAGTAAGGAAAAAGGAAATAGTAAAAAAAGAAGGAATGGTCAGATAGGATAGGAGTAGTGTCACAAAATTTTAGAGAAAAAGAGCATCAGGGAGAAGAGTGTAACTAATAGCGTCCAACTCTGAAGGGAGGTCAAGAACTAAGACCTTTTGATTAGAAAATCATTGGCAACTTTGGATAAAACAATTTCAATTAAATGATGAAATGGAAAGCCAGACTGAAGAGAATGGAGAAGATGATGAAAGGAAATGAAGGTATAAATAGTTTTTTTTTCCAAGTAGTTTAGCAATGAATTGAAGGAGAGATGAATGGATCTCTAGTGGAGATGAATGTATTAAATGAGAGGATTTGCAGATATGGGAAACATGAGAATATATGTGGGTAGTAGGGAAATAGTAGAGAGAGAGATTGAAGATTATTGTGAGAATAGGGATATGCTAGAGATGATATGGGATGAGATCGCTTGTGAATATAGAAAGATTTGTTTTGGCAAAGGGTAGAGCTGTCTCTCTGTATGGACAGGTAAGGGAGGAGATAGTGGCAAAAGATATCTGAGATAAGCAGTAGGAAAAAAAGAGAAAATTTCAGTGAATCTACTTGATATTTCCCCATGAAATACGAGGCAAGATTCTCAGTTGAGGCGTTCAGAGTAAGAGAAGACATGGGAGATTTCATAAAGGAGAAAAAGGCTTATAAAAGTTATAGTGGATTATAAGTGGAGCCAAGATGGAAGAGTAAGTAGGGTAGCAGCAAGCCATTTCCACCATGAAAATCCTCTCTGACCAAGAGTAAAATAGCGCCATAAAACAAATACAGGAGTGAAAGAACCAACAGAGACAGAGGGAAACAAACTTCAAAAAAAAGAAAAACCCAAAAGGTAGGCAGAGACCATCTGGGGAACTGAGAGAGGAATGGAGCTAGCAGGAGGTATAGCAGCTAGTGAAGAGCAAGCCAAGAGCAAACTACACCCTCCCCACCACCACCCCACAAATCTGCTCTCACAGATTCTGAACTTAAGTCCAAGCTAAGTAAGGCCCTGAGATCCTGCTGGGCAAACAGAAGTCCAAACCAACTAACAGCCCTTGGAATTGCAAACCTGTGGAGAAGTCCACAGTCCCAGCCCAAGGCAATCTGGGTTGAAGGGGGCCAATCCATGTGGGCCCAAAGTAAAGCCAGGAATCCCAGTTTGGACTTGGGGTGAGGACATAATCCATGGTAGAGGGTGAGTTCACATTCTCAGAGGAAGCCTCCCCAGGATCTTTTTGCCCTAAACTAAGGGTGGAACTGTGACAAGGCAATCAAGGGTGTGCCTGATTGAATCAAGAACACCTTGAGACCAAAACCATGAACCTAAGCCTGGGGCTAGAATTTGATCAGTCCCTGGCCTGAACTTGATCAGACCAGAGCATGAGGAAAGTCTTTAAGCTATCAGTGTTTCAAGGATCAATTGAATCAGCAGTGGGGAGGAGATTCTCAGAGCTCTCAGCCCTCAGACCACCTGGTAAACCCAGAAAATAACCTGAAAATAACATCAAGGAAGGACTGAAGTTTAAGAAAGTGCCCCAACTCCCCAGAAAACAGAATCTACCTATAATTAAATAGGAAAAATGAGCAAACAATTTTAAAAAGCATCTAACTCTAAAGAACTTTTTATGAAAAGAGCAAGGTGCAGACACAGAAGGGGACAACAAAAGCAGAGGAAACACACTCAAAGTCCAAAAGAAAAATATGGGTTGAACACAAAGTCTGCAAGACCTCAAAAAAGACTTCAAAAACCAGTTATTAGAGGTAGAGGAAAAGTGGGAAAGAGAAATGAAAGTGATGTAAGAAGATATGGGCCAATTGAAAAAGAACTAAAAAGTTACACAGGAAAACCAGGTCTTAACAATTGAGAGAATTAGAAGGAGAAAAAGACAAGGGGAGCAGGGGGTAAAAGAAAGGAGGGGTGACTACATGACAAAAAGCAAAATACTGGTGATAAGGAATAGCGTAAAAGGTAAGAGAGCAGGCTCTAAAGAGGATGATAAGATGGAGAGCAATACACAGTAATCATAATGCTTAATGTGAATGGGATGAACTCACCAATTAAAAGTAAGTGGATAGCAGAGTGGATTAAAAACCAGAATCCTACTATGTATTGCTTACAAGAAACACATTTGTGGCAGGGTGACACACACATATTCAAAGTAAAAGGCTGGAGCAGAATTTATTATGCATCATCTAAAGTAAAAAAAGCAGGAGTAACAATTATGATACCAGACAAAGTCAAAGTAGAAATTGATCTGGTTAAAAGAGATGAGGAAAAGAATTGCATTTTGTTAAAAAGTACTATAAACAATGAAGTAATATCATTACTAAATATCTATACACCAAATGGTATAGCATCTAGATTTCTAAAAGATATGATTAGGGTTTTGATGTTAAAAGATCACTCTACTACAAATATGAATAGCGTGGAAATGGGTTTTGAACAATGATACACGTATAACCCAGTGGAACTAGTTGTTGGATTTGGGAGGGAGGAGGAAAAACAGTGGGAGGGAGGTTATGAATCATGTAACTATGGGAAAATATTCTAAATAAAATTTTTTTTAAATTATAGTGGTGAATAGGATAGTGAGCTAATTAGGGATATGTGAAAGTATTGCCTAGCCCCAGTGTGGGCCTCTTTGAAAATAAGTAATATAAATTTGTAGTAGACATATACAGCATAGTTTCATGATTTTATCGATTTTTTTTTAATCTCATTTGAGATGGAATAAGGCAGTAAATGGCTGGAGTAATCCAAAGCAGAGACTTAGTAGAGCAAGATCAACAACTGGATAAAGATATTGTATATAAAGGTCATTTTCACAGAGTAGAGTCCAGAAGAATGGTGTTGATAAAGATTAACGAGAGGTAGTGTCATAGCAGAAAAATTAGAGCAACAAATCAGCAGTAACCCAAATTGTCACAACGCTTTTCTTTCTGGGCTCTGCTACTGAATGTCTGGAATTTGATACCCTGCACTTTTATGGTTACCTTCTCTCTCTTTTCTCCACATTTTTCAGCTTCAGTAGTATTATCTTCCTCCATTAGAATATAAGTTCCTCAAAAACAAGAGTTGTTTTTTTTCTTTTTTCTTTTTTTTTTTGTACTCCAGTGATTAGTATACTGTCACATAGTAATCATTTAATAAATACTTGACTTTTAATTTTAATAATAAAGGATTTGGGATAAGCACAACTGTACCAAGTCTGCTGAAAAGATTTAGTTGGATATGATGGTACATACCTGTGATCTTTGCTTTTTGATTAAAATTAATCTTGGAGACTGTATATTAAATTATAATTATTTATTAATAAAAGTGAGAGAAAAAGAAAGAAAAGTCACCCAGTAGCCCAAACTAAAAAAAAAAACACACACACACACACACACACACACACACACACACACACAAAAACACGAAAAAAACCGTCTTCCACCTTTTCCAGATCCAGTGCCCAAATGAAGTTCAAGTGAAGCATTAAGCCTCGACATCCATCTCATGTTCAGGAGGAGGCCTGGGCCAAAGAAAACATACTACTGTTTGGTCTCCTCTTTTTATGGGGTCAGTGATGTCACTCCTACTGAGACTCTCTAATTGAACAGTCTGGATCACCTGGGGACTTCCAGCAGCCCCTTCCAGAAGTCGGGACTCCAGGTACCCATGCAGCCCTTTAGTCACATGACTTGATGACTGGCATCCTAACTTAATGCATGTGAGAGTAAGGAGTTACATTTTTATATTAATTTTACGCATCTTGGCTGATGGATTGCTCTAGAGCAGGAATTCCTGGAAATAGTGGGTAAAACTGTGTGTCACCACCAAATTTAGTACAAACAACAAATTCTTCAAGGCACCCTTAAATGGCAATGGAACAATACCCAAATCTACTCAATCAGAAAAGTATTTAAAGAATTAAGTGAAAATAATGGCAAGATGGGGTGAAACAAGGGCCTCACAGATATATGTTGAAGACTGGCAGGTGGTATGTTTGTAGTTGCTAGGTTGGGGTGTCAGTCTCCCTGCTATCTGAAGGCTCCTTTAAGGTGAGGAGTGAGGAGCCCTTTCCTGCTAGTGAGAAACTGGAAGCCAACAGGAAGTGAACTTGGTTCACTTCCTGAACAAGATGGATGTCTAGTCTAGCCCCCTCTGGAAATAAGTGATAACTATCTTCCCTCTCCTCAGCCCCTGGCCCTAGTTGATGTTATAAATGAATCACTGAAACTCTCAGAATCAGGACAAGGGGTTTATTTAAACACAAGGGAAGGCTGAGGGAGGAGGGTTCAGGTTTGGGAAAGCTGTTGCTATGGGTGAGTGGCCAGTGCTGGCATAGGGCCTCAGAAGGTAAGATCAGGCTGAGGGAACCAGCCCCTCAGCCAGGGATAAACTCCACTACCCTGATGTAGAGTGGTCTATCAGCTTGACAAATGAGGATAATGATTTGGTTTAGGTGTGTCCCTGCCTGGGCTAAGTAAACTAATTTTCCCACTTCCACCTCCCACCAAATCCCTCCTCCTGGGGCCCAAGGGAGAGTCCAAGGGAGCTGGATGTCTGGGTCAGGTCAAAGAAATCAGAACCCCCAGGTTGGTTCTCCAGGGATATTTATAATGCCAGCTCCAACAGTCTGCTTGTGAGACCAGGGACTTGCTGGGTCAACATTCCTTTCCCCTAACTACCAGGATTATGAAAATGCAAGAGAACTTACACCAATCCTGCATTACAGTAGAGATCCTACGAAGGTCTAAGCTGAGTGAGGGCTGCCAGCCCTAGGCCAGAGTAAAGTGGTCTCTGGTTAGGAAGTAGAGTTGATCTTTTGGCTAATCTTGTAGGTGATGATAATAATAATATTGTGTTGCTCTAGAAGATTGGGTCTTAAAATCCTATTCTACCCACATTCTCACTCTCACCACCCTTTTCACTCCCACCACCCAGGCCCAGGGGGTAAAGGGGTAAATGAGTGGTCAGGGTGAAGTCAGGTCAGGAAAGAGACCAGTCCTGAGTTTTCAGGGCTTTTTATACTCTCAGCTCAACTGGCAGTTGGTATCTGCCCAGTGGCTCATGCCCCCTTCAACATTCCATCCAGGGCAACTGACAGTTTTGCCCTAAGCCAACATGGCAATGTTAAAATCCTATATTACAAGGTTAAGATATTGCCAATGGTCACATAAACCAAGAGTCTAACTCCAGTCACATGACTGTAGGTTCAGCATTCATTCTACTATATTGTGCTATCTTTCAGAAGAGTTTGATGAATAATGTGAAAAAAGTCTTTGAGCATTCTTGAACTATTTTAAGAAGAATGGTGATTATTTTCTCTATGTTTCACTATAGATAAGGATCATTGCATTCAACATAATGAAGAATTAAGGTCGTTACGAATTTTCTTCCTTTAGATTTCTCTATTTTTTCCTTCCAATATTTATTACTCTTCTTCTCTGTTATTTATTATTACTTCTGCCAACTGTTCTTGATCCATTATTGCATCCTTTTCTATGTGTCTGTGTTTTGGATTTAATGAAGTAAATTCTTGCATTAAAAAATTCCTCAATTGATAAATGGCCAAAGGATATGAACAAGCAATTCTCAAATGAAAAGATTAAAACTATCTTTAGTCACATGAAAAGATGCTCCAAATTACTACTGATCAGAGAAATGCAAAATTAAAAGAACTCTGAGATATCACCTGATACCTATCAGAGTGGCTAATGTGACCAAAAAGGAAAATGATAAATGTTGTGGAGGGGATGTGGAAAAATTGGAATACTAATGCACTGTTGGTAGAACTATGAATTAATGCAGCCATTCTGGAGAGCAATAGGGAACCATGCCCAAAGGGCCATAAAACTATGCATACCTTTTGACCCCGAAATACCACTACTGGCTTTGTATCCCAAAGAAATCAGAGATAAGGGAAAGGTACTTGCTTATACAAAAATATTTTTAGCAGCTCATTTTGTAGTGGCAAGGAATTTGAAATTGAAGAAGTGTCCATCAATTGGGGAATGACTGAACAAGCTGTAGAATTTGATTGTAATGGAAAATTATTAAGTCATGGAATTGCTGAGAAATGATGAGTAAGAAAAACTTGGAAAGATTTATTTGAACTGATGCAAAGTGAAGTGTCTATGCAGTGACCAAAATAATGTACAATGGTCAACTGCGAAGCACTAAACTATTATCACCAATACAGGGTTCCAAGATAATTCTAAGGGACTTGTGATCCAAAAATCAAACAAACAAAAAACAAAGAAGGAATTGGTGGAATCTGACTACAAATCAAAGCAAGCCATCCTTTACTTCTTTTTTCTTCATGTGTTTTTTATTCTGTATGTGACATATGGGCATAGAGGACATAGTCAGGACAGAGAGAATATGGAAATGTGTATTATATGAAAACACTGATGAAAACACATCATAATTTGCTGCCCTGGGAAGGGTGGAAAAGGAGGGAGAGAGAGAAGTTGAATTGAAAAATGTAAGAAACTAACTGTAAAAATTATTGCTACATGTAATTAAGAAAAATAAAATTTAATTTAAAAAAGTGAAGTTAGAGAGCATGTGAGATAGACACTAACATAGTATAAAAAAATTCCTTTCAATATCTCCCCCCTTAACAGAGAGTAAGATAACTGTAATGTAACTATCTGGAACAATAGGTTTAATTCCACGTTCCATTTCCTTTGCACACATTCTCTCTTCCCATGCCTGAAGTTACATAATAATTTACTTGTTTTGATTTTTCTGAAGATTATTTTGTGTATTTTGAATATCTATAAATTTAAGGACAAACCTATTTGTAGGGAAGGAAACCATAAAAAAAATTTACAAACTTTTTTTTCTTAAGGCTTTTCTATTAATTTTTTACATTGCAAGCCTTTATTGGTTATTTAATTCCATATAATATACAATATTCAAAATGACTTTTTTTACAAAGTTACCTTCCACTGGAATCATTTCCCTCCAACATCTGGTTGTGTTAAAGATTTCAATAATTATACTATGCATTAGGAAAAGCAATTATTCTCAACTTGGTAAAAGAGCCTAGAGCAAAAAATTGTTTATAAGGTGATAAAAAATGAAAAGAAAATAGAGAGAAAAAGAAGATGCCAATATATTCAAAATGATACTGTGGTAGGATTCAGAGGAAATGTTTTCAAATCCTGACTCTGCTACTTACTATGTGACCCTGGTCAATAATGATGATTGTTATAGCCCACATTTACATAGCATTTTAAGACATGCAAAGCCCTTTAAATGCATTATTTCATTTGAGCCTCAAACCTCATGAACCATAACCTCATGAAGTAGGTATATTGCTTATTTTTTAAAGATGAGGAATTTGAGATTCAAAAAGTTTAAATGACTTATCCAGGTTTGTTTGTTTCCAAAGTTCAGCACTCTATTCACTAAACTGAGCACCTGCCTTTAGTGGGATTCAATTTCTTCATCTATAAAATGAAAATTCAGGAATAAATGATCTTTAAAATCCCTTTCAACTATGCCATTCTAAGGGTTTATGTATACATGTGTTTATGTGTACAAGTGCATGTATGTGTGCATATTGATACACATACATCTAATATACACATATGTGTGTATGTACTATGTGCATACATGCACATATATAAACATCTGAGCATAATTCATTTTATTATGCTTTACTTTATTGTACTTTGTAAGTATTGCATTTTTTTGTACAAATTGAATGCTTGTAGACACTGTGTCAAGCAAGTCTATTGAAGCCATATTCTAATAGTGTGTGTTCATACTGTGTCTCTGTGACACATTTTGCTACTTCTCTCAATATTTCAATTTTTTTCATTATTATTATATTTGTTATGTGATCAGTGATCTTTGATGTTACTATTGTAATTGTTTTGAGGATGCCAAGAACAGTGCCCATAGAAGACAACTTAATCAATAACTATCACTGATCAGGCATTTCCCATCTCTTTCCCTTTCCTTGGATTTTCCTATTTTTTGAGATAGAATAATATTAAAGAATATTACATAAATTTAGTTGATAAAGCAGTGGTAGAGTTTGAGAGAATTGACTCCAATTGTGAAAGAAATTGTACTGGGGTAAAATACTATCAAGAAGCATCACCTACTGCATAGAAATCTTTTGTGAAAAAGAAGTCAATTGATGCAGCAAACTTCATTGTTTTCTTATTTTATGAAATTGTTGTTCTAACCTTCAGTAAACCATCAGTAAACCCTGACCATCAGTCCTCAACATGAAGGCGAGACCCTCCACCAGCAAAAAATATTATGACTCATTAAAGTCTCAGATGATGGTCAGCACTTTTTAGTAATAAAATATTTTAATTAAGGCATATATATGTAAATTAGACATAATATTATTGTACACTAACTAGACTATAATACAGTGTAAACATAACTTTTATATGCACTTGGAAATTTTTAAAAAATCATATTCACTCCTTTTATTTGGTGATATTTCCTTCATTGTGGCAGTCTGGAACCAAATTCACAGTATATCTGAGGTTTGCCTGTATATATATTTATACACATATAAATATGCATGATAGGAGGATTAGATTCCCATAATTGTAGCCTTTCCTCTATCTCCCTGCCCAACTCTCATAAATGGATTACTGTAGAACTGCTGCAAAGTTAATAGAAGACTACTATGCTCTATAATCAGTATATGTTCTAATGCTCCAATGGGGACATTTTTTCCCAAAGCATAGAATTAAATTGTCCCTTCCCTATCTACACCTACGCCCAATATCAAAGCTACTTAATAACTAGCCAAAGGCACTTACCAATGGTAAGGTCATCCTTGTAAACAAGATATCATAAATTTTCCATGTTTTAGTCATAATTTGTTATAGCAAGGAGGCTTCGTACTGTCTGATTCTGTTAGTTAGCCTTCTCCAGTGCTAGATATAATTATTTCTAGAAAGTTCAATATTTTTCCATACAACACTTGCTCCATCTAGTGGGTTCTGTGCTCAAGAAACAGTGACGTTTATGCTATGAAATCATAATAACGAAAGAAAAAATATGAAGGAACATCATTTCTGCAAAGGTGAGGGGCAATGGGTACAGAAAACTGCATGTGATGTTGGATTTTTTTTGATATAATGGTTAGTTTTATTGAACTGTCGAGGATTTTTTGCTTTTTTTTAATTCTTCATTATGAGGGTTGGTTTTCTAAGAATGCAGGAATACATTAGGAAATATAAATAGAATAAAATAAACACAAATTTTATTTGGGAAAAAAGAAGTCTTTTCCCATGCCTAGAAACGTGAAAGAATTGAAAACTGTTATCATATAAGCACTTTTATTCTTTTATTATATTATATCAAAGAAATGGAGGTCATTACATTTCTTGCTCCTCTTCCAAACAAACCCATCCTCTCATGTAAAAATAAATTAGAGCCAACAATACCAATTTTTTCCTTACCTTTAAAAAATCAAAGCTCGTTATATGTAACTGAAATTCAAATGAATACATGAGTCTGATGTTTACAGTAAGTTTTAGCATTTTTAGTATCCTATTTCAGAAAATCAGTTCTGTTCAACATAATGTTCAAGGGGCAGCTGCAGCTGCCATGCTGGCTTATTGGAAGGGAAGCATTCTAGTTGTACTATCTCAGTAACAGGACAAAAAGTTCAGCCTCTGAAAAGTCTTTTTCCCACTCTTGGAACAAACAATGAGTTTGCAAATGATTTTATAATGGATTTATTGGACATAGAGCTACCTAATTATAGAATTATTTAAGCAATAATGCATTTTTTAAAAAGCAGTGTACAATATTCAACTTTATTTTGAATTGCCACCTAATTCTTTACAAGAATTCTGACAAAATGATTATAAAAATGAACTCAGCTGAGGTCAGGCTCAGACAGCAACAAAAAGGGAATACATTTTTTTGCTGCATAGTTCCCTCTTTCTGGAAGCATTCTGAAACTGGTCCACCTTCCCCAACTATAACTCTATACCTCCAGAAACCCATGGTCCAAACATTTTATGTGGAATCCATATGCTTTTTTAGCAATACAGAGCTATACATTCAAGGCTTCATGCTGACGCAGGTGAAGACATAAGGCTCTGGAAGCATCACCTGTTCAACTTTTCCTACTTGATGGAGGCTTCTATGGAAACTACTGTTTTCTGCTTGTTGAGTTTTATTCCCTCCTACTATTAAATGAATGAGTGTAGCAGACTGGGAGCACTAAACCATGATCTTGTGAGTTTCTAAAGGTTAGAAGAACCACCAGAGGTGGTTCTAACTAGAGTCCAAATCAAAGTTTACCAGCAGCTGAGACTAGGAAAAAGCCAGTTCTAAAAAGCAAAGTGCTTTTTCCAGACCAGCAGTGAATCAACTTCAACATTAAACACTGGAATTTGAACAAAAGAACATCAGCAATATTGTGTACAGAAATGAACTTTGTGAGAGAATTTTTTTTGTAACAACCACTTTTATATTTAAATTCATCCTCTTCCAGAACCAGGGTATAGAGAGAAGAATGTGACCCAGTTCAGGAGTTTGCTTTTGTACTTTTGTTCTTCCTAAAATTGTTGGAAAATGCTTGAAAAGCTAATTCATTAAATAGTAAGGTCCATGAAGGCAGAGACTTTTTTTTGCTACTTTATTGTTTCCTCAGCACAGTGCCTCACACATAGTAGGTGAATAATCAGTGTTTACTGGATTGAATTTTCTTCCTTTTTCAATTATACTGATCAACTAGTAAAAATTATCTTGGATCAATAATCACTTGTCAGATAATATGGAGGAAGTAATTGGTTGAGTGATATTGAAAGACTATGTTGGATAAGGGCTTAGAGCATTAATAATATTAGAAGAATAAATCAGAAAGCCTTAAGTTACCCCTAGTAATTTTAGTGAAAAATATCCAAAGTCTTGAAATCCCACCAACCACTTTGTCTTAGAGTTGTGGTAATGACTACCCAAGGCCTACATGGGTGATATTAGAAATTTTGTGAGAAATATGTGTATATTTGCATATTATATATACATATATGTGTGTGTATGTACACATACACACATTTGGGCAGGAAAAGTCATTGGCAACTTTTTCCATAACAAAATCTACTCTTTTTCATCAATATTTTCATGAAGTCATAGAACTGACTTATAGATCATAGAATTAAACATTTTCATTTTATAACTAAGGAAGCTGATGCCACAAAAGAATTTGGGACTTTATCAATAGAAAGTTTCGGAGTTCGTTAGTTGTGGATATGAGTAACAAAGCATTATGATGCTTTGGGAAAAAAACTGAATCTTGAGTCTGAAGACCTAGATTCAAATGCCATCTTTGATTCACAAGACCTATGTGAAGGGCAGGTAACTTTATACATAAATTTCAGGAAACTTCAACTGTAAAATAAGAAAGTTGGACTAAAAAATCTCTGAAGTCCCTTACATATATATATATGTACATATATGTGTGTGTGTGTGTGTCCTTTAAGAAAAACAAAGAATAGCATCATCACCATAACATTTATTAAACATTTACTATGTGTCAGGTACTTTAATAAGCAATGGATATACAAAGAAAATAAAAATAATACCAGCCCTCAAGGAGATTATATTCTGTTGTTGCTCAGTCATTTCTGATTTTTAGTGAACCCATTTGAGGTTTTCTTGCCAGAATTACTTGGCAAGTAAATTGCCACTTACTTGGCAAAATTTTCTTCTCCAGCTCATTTTACAGATGAGAAAACTGAGGCAAACCAGGGTCACTCATTAAGTGTCCAAGGGCAGATTTGAACTCAGGAAGATGAGTCTTTCTGACACCAAGAACTCTATCTTCTGTGCCACCTAGTTGTCCAGTATAATCCAATGAGATCTAAAACATACAAACAAACTTTGTATATGCAAGATATATACTGTAATTGGAGGTAATCTGAGAGAGCAAGCACTGATACCAAGGATGATTGGGAAAGGTTTCTTACAGGATTTGGAATTTTAGCTAAGACTTGAAGGAAGTCAGGGAATCCAGGCAGTGGAGATAAGGAGGGAGAACATTCCAGATACAGGAGAGAGTCAATAAAAAAAAGTGTGAAGCTGGGAGAACATACATGTTCTCAGAAGTGAAGGCTTTGTCTCTTTAGGATGACACAGCAAACCATTGGTACTTTCTTCCATTCTTTTTTTTCTCTGTGATGGCAATGAGGAAGTGCTGAACTGTATTAAAAAGGAGAGAGAGCTAGGTCAACTGTGCCATTAATTTTCAGAATCAAAGACAGATGAAGAATCCACTGCTACTGCTGCCATTATGAATGGGCAGAGACTAGAAATAAACTATGAACTCAACAAACTGGAAAATTTTGACATCATTTTTGAATCAAGCAAAGTAGAAAAACTTGTATTTGGAGACTGAAACTATCTTATCAATATAATAAATATGGTACTGAAAGGGGCAAGGAGAATGCTTAGCATCAATAAACCAAGGTAGGATGCATCAAAGTTTTCTTCCATGGCCATTACCCTCTCCTTTTTCTTGTTTTTTACCATTTTTTTTAAATAAGTAAACAGCCAGAACTGCTAACTTCATGTATGTGTAGCCACATTTTCTTGTGACTGGCAATATTTCTTATCTCAAGGATTTGTAGTGCTCTTATGAAGCACTTTGTACATGATATATATAAAAATGACAAGAGTCAAGGAGACATGGGTTCAAATCCCACCTCTGATATGTACCAGCTCGTGACTTTCACCACTCTTCTGCCTTAGAACCAATGCACAGTATTGACTCGAAGATGGAAGGTAAGGGTTTAAAATAATAATAATAATACAGGCATCTCCCTAAGTCTATGCAAAGTAAGTAGTGACTACATTTTTATAAGGAGCTTTCTCCCTGGTAGTTCTCTACACCAATAAAATTCAAAGTTTGTTCTCCTAAAGATGTTTTAAAATAAATTTTATCCATTTACAAAACAAACAATGAACAGACAGATCCGCTATAAGTTATTGTATTTATAATATTTCATTGTTTCTATTTTTTCAAGAAGCACAATGTCAAACTTAAGTTATCACGTTTTTAATTCTAAAATTGTCTTCGCTTTTTTTTCAAGTTTACATACCGTCTTGAAGAAAGTAATGTTCTCTTTCATTTCTAACATTTTAGTAACTGAAGCATGTTTTAAAATTATTATTAATAATTAGGTCTCTAGACTGTTTGCTACAAGGTTAAAAAGAAAAAAAAAAGAAATGTTCTACTTTACTTGTTCCCCAGCTAATTTATACGAAGATGAAGAAATGCTTGATTGAACAAACCAGATGTTCAATGCAGGGGGAGAAAAAGAATACATTATAACTAAATGAGTTTTTACATACTTCCACAAGCCCATATCTTTATTTTGGCAGCCTAACTTTTGCTAGAAAAAAAAAATTAATGTACTGTATCAGTTGTATTCTTTATAATAATAATAAAATAATAATCCTCATCACTTATACAGCACCTCTCTTCTGATTGTGAAAGCCATTTGCGAGGAGTAATATTATCTCAGCTTCACAGATTGCAAAATGGAATTCAGGTGATTTACCACAAGGTCACCTAGTGAATCGATAGAAAAAACCAGGTCATCTCATTCAGTTCCAAATGTTATTACACCAGAAACTCTTTGCCAAAGCTTTCTCTATCCTGATAAAATGTCTGAATAACCAAACTAGAAGGAACCATGAGAAGGCATCCCTCTCCCTGCCGTCAGGCATGCTAGGAGTCAATGTGCTATAATCAAAAGGATACTGGACTTGTTATCCAGAAGCCCCTCTCTTTAAAATCATCTTCTGAATAGTTGTTTTATCAGTTATAAAATGGACATAATAATGTTTGTCAAATTATCCTCATAGTTCTTATAAGATTCAAAGGAGAAATTATAGGTAAAGCATTCGGAAAACCTTAAAATGCTAAATATACACCAGTCCCTATTACCACAGTAAGGAAAAATCTACCTTTCCTTTAAAGATATTTAAAGAAAATCACTTACTAGACCAATTTCAATAACTTCAGGATAATGGCTGAACCGAGGATTCCATCAGTATTGGGAACTTCTAGATGAAGAAATACACTCGACAGATGCTGACTGACCCCTTCTTTGCACCTTATAATATTAATGATGCCTAGAGCAATGAGAAGTTGGGTGACTTGCACCCAAGGCCAACATGTATTGGGGAACTTGAACAAAGTTCCCCTGCCTCTAAGGTCAGTCCAGTAACTATTATACAACATGGCTCTCAATTTTGAAAGCATTTCAGGTATTTATAATTGGTAAATAATTCATGTTATTTAAACATAATTCCTTTTGCTATAGGCTAAATCTAGTTTCTTTCTTCCTGACTGATTTTTTTAAAACTCCTTGAGGCATATGCTGGAAAGTCTAGGACCTTGGAAAAGGCATAAGACTGTAAGAAATGACATACTAGATAAAAACCAATGATCCACATGCCCCATTGTCCCATCTCTAACAGAACATAAAATTGCTCCATAAATATTAGTATAATCAACTAGCCATACCTGTAGGGCTCTTGGGTTTCTTTATACATTTCTTAATCTAAGGTTTAAATCTTTTTTTTTAACCCCATAGAACTAATACTAAGTTCCAAGGCAGAAGAGTGGTAAGGGTAAATGATTTGTTCAGAGTCGCACAGCTAGGAAGGCTAAAAATGGATAAATTTGATAAGTTTGAATCTTAATCAAATCAGCTGTTATTAGCCATATTTTCATCACTTTAACAAGCAGTAAGAAGTTAAGTTTTAAACTAAAGGAGTAACTTTGACTTCTGTCTAGGTTTTCTTTGTAGCTATCATTAGCTATTTGTGGCTTGTACCTGCATGGAAACTACCCATACATGTATCAGTTGTCATTATTATCAAATAGGAGTGAGAAAAAGATGTTTATCCCACAGAGAAACATAATTATGTCTCAGGCAAAAAGCAAAATTATATGCTATTTCTCTTTTAGAGAGAGAAATGTAAACCTTAAATTCTTGTATTTTATGAGCATGGAAAACAGAAAACTTTATATTTCCATTAATATAAATAAATACTTTTATTTCCATTTTGTATATAGCCAATTAAGAGAAGACAGAAAATAAATGAAGGAAAAGAGAATTGGGAGGAAAAAAAAGATGAATGTGGGGCATTTGTAGTGTTAGTTTTGAAGGACATATACACCATAGATCTAGGCTAGTGTTGCAAATATTACCATTTATTCTTTTCTGACTTTGAGATATTGGTTATTTGATTAACCACAATTTAGAGTATTTGAGTGACTAATATATAACACTTCACATGTTATAATATAACCCAAGATATGAGCAATATTGCTGAAGAACTAGATAAAATCAAACTGTCAGCTAAAGCTGGTCCCTGAGCTAGAGGTTGTTCACCCACAGAATTTTGTGGGCTCTTATTGCTACTCTTTCTAAAACAGCCTTTCATTTTCTTCTTAACTCCTAGATTAGTTTCTTCTGTTGACTGATTGATAGACAGGATATACCTCTGGAGACTGAAAAAAAATTCTAGAAATTTTGAAAGCATTTGAAGAAGTCCAGACTTATTTCATTAATATAAGGAATTTCTAGTGAGAAAAAGATTTCCATTTTGATATATTTTGACAATTATTCAACAATTTAAGTTCTTAGAGAATCTCCTGAAACCCTGAGAAGGTGATATGCTGGAGTCATGCAAACAGTATTATGAAAGATAAGAGTTGAACTTGGGTAGTCCTCAAATCATTACATTATACTTCTCTCGGGAAGTGGAAAAATTATAGGAACCAATACTATGATTCCCTTATAAAAGGTCTGTTCTTGTGCCATATTTCTTCATTAGCTAAGAATTCTTATTTCATTTGGTATAACAACATCTACTTTGGTAAATAGGTTATGCAAAATTATCCAAACCTACTATTTATCTCCAGAGACAAGGCTGAGAAGGTCTTCTCTTTGAAGGACAGCATAAAGTAACTTCAAGCTGAGTAGAACAAAGTTCTCTGCAAAGGAAAAGAGAAAAATAAAAAGGACACATGAAAAAAGAGAGTGGAGAAATAAGCAGTGTTTCAAAATTCTTCATGCAGTCTCAACAGAAAGTGCATCATGACTGTACTAAGAATTTTGAAACACCTCTTATTTCTCTTCCTTTCTGTGTGGCCTCTCTTCTTTCTCTAACTATTGGAGTTTAAACCTACAATAAGAATTTTGGAGCACCTTTTATTCTCTTTTCTGTTTAATCCAAATGATGTTTGTATCACCCCTTCTACCAAAGGATTTAGAGAGGCTGAAATGAATTGCTAGATGGGATAAAAAAAATTTAGTCCATTTTGATCCACTCAACAAAAACACCTTAAAGACAAAATATTACATTTTCCTTGTCCTATTGGAGAAGTTTCAAGTGTGAAGCAAAAAGTTTTCAAGAATGGAAGTTAAATAACTTGTGCTCAAATTAGGAAAAATACTGAAGTTGGAGAAAAGCGAGGTATACGCAGCCAGTGGGCTTCAACTATTGTTATTCTCACCTCCAGTTTCTGTGGCTAGAAAAGCCCTCTGAGATCAAGAAAAGAGATATGTTGGAGCAGATCTGTCATTGCTGAACCTTCAACAACAAATGGTGATTTTTACCTTTCTCCCCAGTTACCACACTTTGCCAGGAGAATGTGTTAAATCTGAAGATTTCGTTGTTCCTTTTCTTTAGTTGTATCTGATCCTTCATGACCCCATTTCAGTTTTTCTTTAAAAAAAACCTTACCTTCCATCTTGAAATCAATACTATATTGGTTCCAAGGCAGAAGAGTGATAAGAGAAAGGCAATGGAGGTTAAGTGACTTGCCCAGAGTCACACAGCTGGAAAGTGTCTGAGGCCAGATTTGAACCTACAACCTCCCATCTCTAGCCCTGGCTCTCAATCCATTGAGCCACCCAGCTGCCCCATCTATTTGAGGTTTTCTTGCCAAAAGATACTGGAGTAGTTTGCCATTATCTTCTGCTCATTTTATAGATAAGGAAACTGAGGCAAAGAGGATTGTTACTTTCCTATGTAACATAGAAAACGAAGAAGAGTAGCTGGAAATGATGTATTTTTCCTTTCCAGAATCAGAGTATAACAGAATCATTTCACCTTATTCCAACAACTCTTCACAAAGGCATTGCTTCACACATGTATGTGTAAGTGTACAGAAACACGATATATATGTAATAGATAACCAATACAAATTATATTTACATATATGATTATAGATTTCCCTTCAAGTATAGAAATTGTCATTCATTTTTGTGAACTATCTTAAAATCATTGTCCTTTCCACAATAATGTTAACTGATTTTTATATAATTTTTAAAGGTTTAAAAGTATTTGATAAACATTATTTCATCTCATCCTTACAACAACATAGCTTGTAGATAAGGCATTTATTATTATTATTCTTGTAGGATTGCAAAATATATTCTGCTTTTTCAAACCTACTGGGATTCATCATTTATTCAAAGCTACTTCTCTCTCTTTTCTTTCTTTGTTTCTTTCTTTTCCTTCCTTCCTTCCTTCCTTCCTTCCTTCCTTCCTTCCTTCCTTCCTTCCTTCCTTCCTTTCTTCCTTCCTTCCTTCTTTCCTTCCT
>NC_058130.1:261708662-261746666 GCF_016433145.1 Gracilinanus agilis
CTCTCTCTCTCTCTCTCTCTCTCTCTCTCTCTCTCTCTCTCTCTCTCTCTCTCTCTCTCTCTATCTCTATCTCTCTCTCTCTCTCCCCCTCTCCCCTACCCACATTTCTTTTTATTTCTCCATAGATAGGCACAAATCACTTTAGAAGGGTATAAGGCATGCCTCCTCACAGCCCATGCCATACTCTGTAAGCAAGACAACAAGAAGGCTATAATGACATCTCATGGATAAATGCCACAATCTTGACACTTGGAAAGTGACACTTTCTATTGGCACCAAACCAGTGAAATCTAAGGGAGTTTGAAGCTTTCCTACTGGGACTTCATGCCTAAAAGTGGAATACTAGCATGAGACAGAGTAGGTAGGGAACCTTCTGCAAGATAATGGGAGAACTTAAGGTAAGGAGAGCAGAAACTTCCTCTTAGAAGGAGCATAAGTTATATACAGCTATAATGAAGGTTCCTGTCTCCTTTGCTATTTTTCCCCTCTTAACTCCTTCAATTTTATTCTCTGACTCTCACTTTTGTCTCCATCATTTAAATTAGCCTTCAACTCCCACTTTTAAAAAGTTTTAGCCATTCTTTATCAAATTTCTTGCTTTATTGACTAAATGTACAATACTCCAGGGTAGAAGGTTCAGAGTCTTCTGGGCTGTGGAATTCAGGAGTCTTTTAAAAATGAGTGAATGTCTTCAGGCTTCAAAGCCTTGTAGGAACATAGACACCATACAGGGAGGTTTATAATTTTATGGCTGCAGAAACTGACGTTGAGAATGGCCCAAGGTCACACCACTAATTGGTACTGGCTTTGGAATATGAAACCAGGTGTTCAGACTTCGGGTACCATGTTCTTAATATGCTGCCTCCAGTATTGTCTTTAAAGAAAATACAACATAAAAGTTAGTCTGTATTTTACTTTAAACAAAATTCATTCAGTTACTTGTCAGGAAAATTAAGTTTTGTCTATCTTTTTCTGAAAGTAGTATATTCTTATTTTTAATAAAATCTCAATAAGAGTTCCATAGGAGAAGCAACTGGCAGCACAGAGAGAATGCTGGCCTCAGAGCCCAGAAGACCTTGGTTTAATTCATACCTGTAGCACATATTGGCTGTATTATTTTGAACCAATCATTTAATCTCTCAGGGAATTCAGTCAATTCTCTAAGTGTATAAGTTGCAAAAAAGAGTGCCAATATATATTTTTTTTAATTTATTTTTTTCAGTTACAGGTAGAATCAACTTTTGACAATTGCTTCTGACATTTAAGGATTCAGATTTCCTTCCTCTTTCCTTTCCTTCCCTACCCCCACTTCCCCAAGGTCGAAAATAGTTTGGTATAGGTTATAATGGGGTACTTTCATAAAATATATATGTCCATATTGCTCATGTCATGATAGAAGATACATATCAAACATACAATAAAAAAAATCTCATGAAGAAAATTAAGTGGAAGATGACATGTTTTGATCGGCACTCAGATTGCTACAGTTACTTCTTTGGTTGTGTTGAAGACATTTCCTCATCCTGGAATTCTCAATACAAATGAAATCACAAGGGCCAGTCTTAACTTGATCCCCCCAAATTCAGTATTCAAGGAAGCATATGTTTTGTTTTGTTTTTAGTAGATAAATACTATTGTTTTTAGAGTTGTAAGGATTTGTTTTGTTGTTTAAAATTAATTTTGCAACGATATTAGAAAACTGATAATGTGATTACTATAATGGTAATGATAATTGGCATTGGATCCCTCTCAAAATCTTATTATAGCCAATAATTACATACTTAATAAGAGAATGACAATGAAAGCAATAATGATAGAGAGCAGTAATGGTGAAAACAAATAAAAATCTTTATCCATAAGAAAAAAATTATAAAACTTTGTTAAACGTGTTTCATTATATTCAATATATTACAAAATTATTTTCCAATGTTATACATATCATTTCTTTTTTAAAAATAGATCCCATTTTAAAGGCATGGTCTATTCAGGGCTAGCCTATATTTGAATTGATGGTCAACTCAATATACACATTCATTGAGTGCTTAATTTGTGCAGAGATTCTTGGGAAAACAAGGAAGAAAAGGCATATTCTTTATCATATTTTAATACTTATATTTGTGAAAGGTAGACTATGACAGGAGCCAATGAGAGTACCTGGATATAAATGTTTCATATTAAAGTAATCTAAACTTGAGCTCTGAGATCTGGGAAGGCTGCACTAAAGGGATAATACTCAGATTGGTCATGAAAAGGAAACATTTAAAAAAGAGATGAAGAGGAAGCATTTTAGAAGTATGAGGGAAAGATGAGAGAGAGCAGATCAACATTTGGAAGAAATATAAAATGCATGAATTAGAGTAACTTGAAATAACATTGGAAAGATGTATCGGAAGGATTTTGAGGGCCTTGAATGTCAAGGACATGATCCCATTTACAGAATCATGAAATTTGAGAGTTAGAAGGAACCTTTGCTTCTATTTATTCCAACCAAAAGATAAAAAGGAATCTTCTTTTTAATTTACCTAAAAAAACAAAACAAAACATCATTCATCTACTACTTGATGACTTTCAAGGAGGAAGAATATAACACTTTCTTCAGGTAACACTTTACTGACTTCTAATCATAATTTGCCTCTTTGCAAAATCCACCCATTGATCCTGGCTCCACCATATAGCTAAACAAAACAAATCTAATTCTCCTCAAGACATCAAATCTTCAAAATCTTCAAGCACTTGAAAACAGCTATCATGTACCCCATACACTTTCTCTTCTCTGGGGTAGATATTCTCATTTGCTTTAACTAGTCCTCATTTGACATATGGACTCTGGGTCTTTCACATCTTGTTTGCTCTCTTATAGACATTCTGCAGCTTATTAAAGTTCTTAAGAAGCTCCTAAAAGTGTGGACCCCAGAACCAAAGACAGCATTCCTGACACGGTATTAGATTAGAACACAGCAGCAGCACTATCATTCCATTTCTCAAAAATTGTGTCTCATTTGATGAATGGAAAGATCAGATTTTCTTTGTTGACATCAGAATGCCAACTCCTTTTGTGCTTTCCATTAAAATTTCTAGATCTTTTATCTAACCATATCTTTCTCATCCTATACTTATGAACTTGATTTTTTTACCTGTGTAAGAATGTACTTTTACTCCTTTGCATTCTATCAAATTAACTTTAACCTAATCTTCTAGTCTATCAAAATATTTTCATATCCCAATTCTATTTTATTATATTTTAGGTATCCCTAAACAATGAAGCCTCTGAAGATTTTTGATCAGGGAATTGGCATGCTTACATTTTCTATTAGGAAAATAAACTTGGCATCTCTGTTATGAATTGTTCTGAGCAGTCTGAATCCAGGGAAACTAGTTATATGACTTGAAATAGTACAGGGAAGAAGTGAGGAAGGACTAATTTAAGATGATTGCTTACCAGACTATGCCAAAGAAGAAATGACTGTGAGATCATTTGAAAGTACAACAAACAGTATTTGTGCAGGGATCAGATATCACGGGAGACAGAAAGAGAAGAATCAACGATAATTCCAAACCTTTAAGCCTACATTATTGTGATTGTGATGGTGCATCAGTGAAATTGAGAAGTTTGGAGGAGTTACCTTTGGTGGGGGAAGAAGAGTTCGATTTAGAACTAATATGTTTAAAGTACTCATGACCTATCCATTTAGAAATATCTTTTAGGCAGCTATAGTTTAGAGAGGATATTGAGATTAAATATGTAGATTGGAGAGTCATAGTTATGAAGAGAAAGTCATGGAGAGAAAGTAAAAATAGGAAAAGGGTCCAAACTAGACACCCATGGGAGATAGCCATATTAAGGTATTAGAAAGAGTATAAATTACCAACCACATGAAGGAAATACAAGTGTAGTTACAGAGAGTGTAGTAACAATGAATAAGTAAATGTTCTGTATCTAAATTGCCAAAGGAGATAAAAAGTACCCCTCAGAAGAAAGATGTTTAACAATGTTAAATGGTGCAGAGATTAAGAAGTCTAAGGGCTGGAAAAATGTCCATAGGTTTGGAAGACTTGGGTACATGTAAGAAGGCAGTTTCTGTAGAAAAGGTCAGAGCACATAATATAATAATAACAACAATAACTAATAATTATATAGCACTTCCTATGAGCCAGACTGTGTGCTAAATCCTTTACAATTATTATTTTATTTAAGACTCGTAACAACCATGGGAGGTAGGTGCTACTCCTATTTTACAGATGAGACAAGAGGCAAACTAAGTTAAAAGTTAATAGATGAATAAAATTATTTATTTTAGAGAAAAAGGGAAAAACAGCAAAGCAAAAAGTCTTCTCGACTGGCTTTTATATTCTGCAGACACCTAGCAGATAGCCCAACACACTATAAATCAGAAGTGACACACACAGCTGGCAGTACTCCCAAGTTCATTACATTAAAACGTAATTGGGAAATATTTAGAAATAAATAAAAATACAGATGTTAAGTGAATTTCCCAGGGTTAAGTATCTGAGGTCATTTTTGAATGCATGTCTTCTTAATTCCAAATCCACAGTTTGCCATAGAGCTGCCTATAGTAGTAAATAGAAGAATATTTTAAAGAGATTGAAGAGAGACTTGGTAGTGAGAAAAGCAAATTCTTACAAAAAATTTTAGCTAGGAAGATAATAAGAGGGATAGTTATTGGGTGTGATAGTCAAGGAAAGGATTTTTTACAAGAATTGGAAAGAATTGAGCAATAAGAAGCAACTTCTGGTGAGGGAGAGATTTAAGGTGCATAAGTGAGGGAGTGAAGTGAAAAGCAATTAGATCAATTATACAGGTAAAAAACCATTTATCTTAGTAAGGAGAAGGAATGAGTCCTTTATGGAAAAATGATAAGGAAAATCCAATATTGAGTGATTACTTGTCTGGGTTAGAGTCAAAGCCTAGATAAAAAAACAAGTAGCCTGAGTCCTAGTACTGAATCCTTTTCACTTTGCCATGATATTCCCCATTTATTCCATCTGCATATATTTTTTATTTTTTTATTTTTTTTAAACCCTTACCTTCCGTCTTGGAGTCAATACTATGTATTGGCTCCAAGGCAGAAGACTGGTAAGGGTAGGCAATGAGGGTCAAATGACTTGCCCAGGGTCACACAGCTGGGAAGTGTCTGAGGCCAGATTTGAACCTAGGGCCTCCCATCTCTAGGTCTGGCTCTCAATCCACTGAGCTACCCAGCTGCCCCCCATCTGCATATTTTTAATTAAAAATTCTACAATCACACCAACAGCTAATTTCTTAATGCAAAATGTCATTTAGTATGTGTATAGAAAAAATATTTTTATAGAATATCACTTATGATTTTGTGTACTGGCTTATGAGTTCTTGTGCCAATCAATAAAGTGTTTCTTTTGGAAAACATATTCAGTATTATGGGGTACACTTTAAAAAGTATATGCGTTATTTTCTAACAGGAAGCTTAAAAATAAAAGTGGAATGGCGCCATGATTTAACAAAAGGTACACAGGACTAGCAGGGGAAAAAAAGAATTTTAATTTTGACTATATTATGAAATTCTTTTCTGACCTTAGGCAAGTCATTTAACTTAACAATTTCTTCTTTTGTAAGGAATGGAGGACTTCAACTAGTAAACAGTTTATATGATTTAGCTTCAACATTTTATGAGATAAGATCTCATATATGTATATCTTATCTCATAGAATTATATCTATCTAAATATATATGCATATATACAAAGTTAGAAAAACAGATAAAAGTGATATATAATCAGAAAAAAATTTATTCCATTGTTTCCCCTGATCTGTGCCTTTGGAAATATACCACATCCTTAAGAATTTTCCTGGGGTACTACAAAATATTCAAGACCCAGCCAGAACTAAGAAGAGATTATTGCCAAGTTTCATAATAGCAGTTATAATGTATCTCATGTTAAGTCATTCAAGATGTCTTATTTATTGATAAGGATAGATAGTTATTCTGGAAACCCTGACTGTATTTCTACTAAATATTTTTCAGTAGATTTGGAAGTAACAGAATTACAATTCTTTTTCCATCACTGGTATTATTCATAGCTTATTTGACAATTCATACTTCAAGTGTAAAGTAAACATAATTGATAGAATTTTCTGAAGTGATAACTGAATGGAAAAAATGATCATTTTCTCCTACATAAAAGTACTAC
Organism: Gracilinanus agilis; assembly: GCF_016433145.1. Taxonomy (NCBI): domain Eukaryota; kingdom Metazoa; phylum Chordata; class Mammalia; order Didelphimorphia; family Didelphidae; genus Gracilinanus; species Gracilinanus agilis. The sequence goes on from NC_058130.1 coordinate 261,714,848, forward strand.
TCTCCTTTAAACTCTACAGTTGATTGCACTGTTTATTTATACAAATATGCACCCAAAACTTAATACAAAGCATTCGTTATGCACAATACTTCCATATTTCAATAAAATAGAAATATGTGAAAACCTAATCTTTAAGGGAACACTTGAAATTACATTATATATATGCTAAATGTAATTTCGAAAAAAAACTGCATTGTTCCTTATTGGAAGACCATTTTATTCTATTCCAATGAATTATTATTTTTTACCTTTAAATATCCTCTCTAGTAATGCCTACCCCCTTCAAAAATAAACAACTTGATTCTATTGACAAAAGGATATAGGATGTTGGAAGCAAAGTAGGAGAGAAGATAAAAGTTATTAACATGACCTTTTGCTCAATTTTTTGTTTTTGTTTTTTTTGGTTGTAATTTGCTATTTCTTTTCTTATTTATTTCTGAGAATAAGAACTAAGAGTTGAGTGGAAGTAGTATAATGGGGGAAAAAACACAAAGAAAAAACAACAAGGAGGTGGGATGATATACCCTCTCCCTTCATGAAAGTTCTTCCTGTACTACAGATAAGATAAAATCAGAGAAAATAAGAACTGAGCAGCTGTCATCTTCTCTAGGAATTTGGATATCATTTCAAATCAGAGTGGTAGAGTTCATAGGGAAGAAGTCCCTGTTTTATCATCACCTCTATCAACTTGAATAGCTAACACATAGAAAAGGTTAAGTGAGAGGAGGTTAAATGCAGCAGTTTAGCTAATTGCAAGGTTTTCACATCTAATTTGCAGCTTCACAGCATGCTCTGACATTGAATAGTTTAAAAAGAAATGGAATACTCCTGCATTCCAATCAAAAAGAGGAGGACTAACATGAGCTACACCTAACAATGAAGGGATTTATTAAAGAAGTAGGATGGTAGGATCTTTAGGTTTTGGTTTAACTAGTGTTTGCTCTAAATTATATTCACATTTCTTTTATTGTATCTTCTAGACACTAGTTCTATATGCATATAGGTCCATTTTAACAAATCTCTATGTCTATATATCCACAGCATATTCAGTGATAACAGACTGGTAAAACCATCTAGTCAAGTGGGATAACTCAGGTTGAGGGTAACCAACAGGCTTTAAACCTGTTGGTGATCTAGGAAGATATCGACTTCAAGCATGTGAAGGACTTCCTCCAGCAGAATGGGTGACAGGACAATTCATTCTAATAGCCATGAAGATAACTGAAGCAGGCACTATGGAGTGCTCAGAACTTGGCAAGATATTAAACATGCCAAGGTCATCCACTTCACTCCAGGCCACCTCCAATCTTTCTGACCTTTGACTTGCCACTGGACTTCAATGATTGTGAAAGAGAGAGTGAGGCAGACAATTTGGGGCAAATTTACCTCACTTAAATACAATTCATGAACATGTCAAGATATCTCTCATTGTGATGTCATTGGTCATCTTTGAAAACAAAGGAAGAACAACAAAAACAATAATAGCATCTTATAAATTGTGGGAACTTATAAAAATACACCTATTATTGATCATTTATTCAGTATTCTTTGGTTATCTAGATATGGCAAAGACTTGGCTAATGACAGCTACAGAAGACTCTTCAAACCAGGGCATAAATTACAGGACTTAAGAGTTAGGCAGAATAGAAGGGAACACTTATTTTACCACCACCCTCCATTTAATGAATGAGGAGAACAGAGCTTCAGATAAGTAAAATAATTTACTTCAAGTTCACATTTAATGTCCTATCCTCAATAAAAACTTTGGTGATACGATTTATATTTTTGTCTAAACAGGATAATAATTCCATCTTTACCTGTGAGACATTTGGCAAGCGATTATAGCTGAGTCTTAATTTGTTGAAATATTAAATAATTAGAATAAACTCTATGATATCTAAGGTTTCTTTCAACTTTAAGTTTCAAAAGTCTACAACTGCAACATTTTGGGAAGAATTTTCATTATTAACTTACTATTTCAGATTTCAGAGAAAAAGGCCCCACATATATGAACATATTCTCTACAAAAGTTAAAAAAAACTAAATAATTGCAGAGATAGTAATTGCTTACAGATAAAGCATTCCAATATCAAAATGATAATATTAACTAAACTAATGCACTTATTCAGTGCCATACTAATTGAACTATCAACAGGCTACTTTTTACACCTAGAAAAATAAAGACAACATTAATCTGGAGTAACAAAAAGATCAAGAAAATTAAGGGGTAATAATGGGGGGAAATGCAAAGGAAAACATCCTGATAGTACCAGATCTCAAACTAAAGCAAAAAGCAGGGATCATAAATACTATTTGTAGGAATCATAAAAATTATTTTATGTTAGTTTTAGAAATAGAAAAGTCGAGCAGATTAGTTACACATGACACAGAAGAAGCAACATAGTAGCATAGTAGTTGATAAACCCAAAAAGGATAGTTTCTGGATTAAGGAATCACTCAAAAAAATCTGGGAAAGGTAGAAAGCTATCCAGCATTGATGAATTTTAGATCCAAGATATCACACTATTTACTATGTACTTTCTATCTACAATCTATCTATCTATCTATTTGTCTCTCCAGCTATCATCCATCCATCTATCTATCTGTATATCTGTCAGTCAATCTATCTGTCTTTCTGTCTATCTGACTATCTGATTTTGATACCAGGAAAGAAACAAGCATCAATGTAACATTTTTAAATGCACAGAAGAATGTTTAGATGGAGAAACACTTAAGCTTGGAATGAATGTACTGAATTTAATATGTAATTCCAAAAAAAGTATAAATAATAGAGATCCCTGGTTTGTATTCATTCCTTTCTTTTTTTCCCCTTGGGTTTTCTTTGCATAAGGAAATGTTGTCAAATTCAGAATTGAAAGAGAAAGAGTTGTATGATTGAATGTGTGTACATTTTAAATAAAGTGTCTACTATGTTCCAGGTACTTCTATATTTTAGGCTCTAGGGCTAAAAAGACAAAAATAAAAGCACTTCTTTACTCAAGGAACTTGTGTTTTATTTTAAGGAAACTAATGTTCAAGGAGGATTAGCACCTCTGATGTATGAGTTTGTCAAGCCCTTTTCAGACCTGCTCATCCACTTTTAGTATCTATCTCTCACCCAACTCTCACTTGAAACTCAAAAAAACTGTAGCAAGTAGCAGCCACACTTCAGTAAACCATCTTGGCAGATAGGCTAAGCCATGTTGAGGGTAACCAATGAGCAGAAGCTCATCCACAAGTTAGGAGTGGTGTAGACTTCAAGTAGGAGAAATACTTGGTTAGACACTGAAGATGGCAAAGTCATCCCATTGCATCCCAGGCCATCATCAGTCATCTTGATTTTTATCTTGTCACTGGACTTTGATAACTAGTAGAGAGTAAGACTGTGCAACTCTGCCTCTCTTAAATCCAATTCATGTATAGCCATCACTATGTCATTGGTCCTCTTCAAAAACAAAGAACAAACAGCAACAACATTTTTACACACATCTGTATATTACATAAATATATATATATATACACACATAAGCATATATGTACATGTATGTGTGTGTATGGAGGGCTAATAGATAATGAGATCCCCAAAAGGCTTGGTGTAGAAAGTGGTGACATTTTGCCTGATTTTTGAAGGAAATTAGGGAATCTAGGAGACCAGAAGTGTTTTTTGTTGTGTTTTTTTTTTTTTTTAGGTACGGGGAGATTAAGTGCAAAAGAATAAATATGATTGACTGGATTTCATGGGTGAAGAACAGTAAAAGTGTGAGTTTGATGGACTGTAAAATTAGGGAAGATGAATAATATATAATGATGCTGAAAAGGGAAGTGGAGTTCAGGGTGTGAAGGTTTACTTTGGAGGAATTCATATTTGATCCTTATGGTAATAGAGAGTCTCTTGAGTTTATTGATCAAAGCAGGAATAATGCTTAAACCTATGTCTCAGTGAAAGCACTCTGGAATCTGCATGAAGAATGGATTGGAGAGGGAAGAAGGAGAGAGAGGCAGTGGGAGAGGAGCAAGGGGGAGGAGAGAGAGAGACAGAGTCAGGGACAGGAGGAGGAGGAGGAGAGAGAGAGACAGAGACAGAGAGAACTGAGGCAGGGAAAATAATTAGGAGCCTAATGCAACCAATCCCCCACCCATACCCCCGGTTTCCCCCTGACCAGTGTCCTAGATTCAAAGTGCTTTGGTTTTCACCTCCTCTTCCTTCTCTACCCCTACCCTGGAGCCACAGTGTCCTAGTTCAGAATGTCTTTTGCAATGTCTTGGGTCAAAGCATCTCAGACTTCCTGGCACCCTACCCCAAGTTTTTGACCAGATTATTGGCAAACATCCACCTTATTTAACTGAAATTGTGTTGGCTTTTCCTTCTTTGTTGTCTATTGATTTCAGGCTATCTTTCTGTGCAGCCAGTCTTGAACTGTATGTAGGAGTTTGCTGTTGTTTACTTTGAACCTCTTGATATTTTTTTTGATTTGGTAGCCTTTGGGTGTGTGGGAGATCTGATTCCTCTATGACTTTTTACATTACCATCTTATACCCAAATCCTTAACCTACACTTTAAAACTGTTTTTTGCTTACTTTAGATTTTAGAGTCCTTCACAATATGGTTCCTTCCTGCTTTCACTATTTTCTTATGCTTTTTACAGAGGTAGCCAGGTGACTATGGATGGAGAACAGGATATGGAGTCAAGAAGACCTGGGTTCAATTTTGTTCTTGGGCATTTATGAATACTGGGTAACCTAGGGCAAATCAGTTAACCTCTGTTTTCTAAATTTTATTCTTCTTTAACACAGGGATGACTGATAATTAGAACACTTTCATAAAGAGATGTGTAAAACTTAAAGCTTTATATAAAAACTAGTTATTATTTTTCCTCCTCCTTCTCCCCCACTACTACTACTATTTCTATTATCACCACCACTACCACTACCACCACCACCACAACAACAACTACTACTACTACTACTACTACTACTACTACTACTACTACTACTACTACTACTACTACTACTACTACTACTACTACTATTACTACTACCACTACCACTAATACGACATACATCCTGCAGTCAGTAACACTGGCCTCCTGGCTGTTCCTCCCACCTTACACCCCATCTCACAACCTTGTGTCTTTTCCCTGTCTGTGTCTCATGCATGTAATGAACATTTTGCCCTGGATTCCTTGGCTTTTTCTACATGCAGTTCAAAACCCTCCTTATGTAATAGACCTCTCCAATGTTTTTGCATAGTTACTTGCATGTGGTCTCCCCATTTAAAATGGGATTTCCTTAGAATGAGAACCATATTTTGCCTTTCTTTGTATGTCCAGGATACAGCAAAGTGTTTGTCACATAGAAAGTGTTTAATAAGGGGAAGCTAGGTGGCTCAGTGGGTTGAGAGCCAGATCCAGAGATGGGACATCTTGGGTTCAAAACTGGTCTCAGACATTTCTTAATTCTGTGACCCTGGGCAAGCCAGTTAACCCCCCATTGCCCAGCTCTGGCCTTTCTTCTGCCTTGAAACTAATAGTATTAATTCTAAATGGAAGACAAGGTTTTTTTAAAGCAAATAAACAAATGAGGCAGTAGTTATTAATGTTATCACAATAATCTTTGAGGATAAATTGTGTGATTTATAAAAATTAATTTTGTTTTCCTCACCTTATGATGATACTTTGAAAAAAGACCCCTCAAACATTTCATGATTATGTCTCCTCCAGTATGAATTTCCTCATAATATACTTAGTTTGGATAAGCCACTTTCCCAGACTTCATCTTCTTCGGTGACATTTTAACTTACTTGAATAGCAAATAGCCCCTGAAGTGTTGCTATCTAAATGTGTTCATCTGTCACTGATGATGAAAATTGATTGTTGACAAATTTGTTCCATTTTCTTATTTCTTATGCTCCTGTCAGTTTCATCTATCAACTCCCTTGAGATAATGTGGCTCAGTGGGGCTGCAAACACCAAATTTTTTTTAGTACAAGTTTTCATTACTACTGCTTTCCATTTGTTGATGAGCCAGTGCTGCTTATAATTTTCACCCATATTCTCCATAGTGTTTTGTAAATAGTTTTCTATTATAAACTCTTGTTGCCCTTGGCTATTGTAAAGTCTTCCTTTAGCAAATAGAGACTGTTCCCTCACTGAGGTGGCTTCTCTGATGTTTTAACTTTCTTGATATAGTTACTACTTTCTATCACACCAATTTTTACATATGATATATTTTACTTTTTCCCTATTTATCATTTTTTCAGCATGCCATTGTTGAAATTTTTGTGTCTTTTCATCTTTATCCTTTATACTTTGACAATAATTTGACAATAATTAATTCTTTGTTCTAGATAGTAAATGATGTAACTACACATAGGGAGTTATTCTGATGAGTTCTATATTAATAACCAGTCATTTCTTATCTGTTAAAATATACCCTCTCTCTCTCTCTCTCTCTCTCTCTCTCTCTCTCTCTCTTTCATTCAGTGTTGACTACTTCCATCACATTTTTAATCTTTTATGGAAAAAGTAGTCCTCAGGATATATAGTAAAGTTCCCAAATAATCTACAATTTTTTGACATCTTCAGTTTCCTAAAGCTATATTGTCCAATAAGATTTTTGCCATCTTCCTCGATGCAAACTTTCACTTTGAAGTCATTGAATATTGTACACACACATATATATGTGTATATATATATACATATACATATACATATACATATACATATATATATATATATATATATAGAGAGAGAGAGAGAGAGAGAGAGAGAGAGAGAGAGAGATAGTTGACTTAGTTGGAGAATCTTGTCAAGTTCTTCAGAGAAATTCTTTTGGTCTTCATCCTCTGTAACAGATGATGATGCATAATCAGACATTATCTTCATCATAGCATTTTTGTTTTCAATCCCCATAAACACTTTAAGATGTGATGACCAAGTGTCCCACAAAATGATGCTTCTTGTTGCCTCTTGGTACGTAATGAAACTAATACCACCACTTCCTTTGTTTTCCTCTCAAATTCCTACTGTCATTTTAGCATGGACTTTACCCTAGATTTTAAAAAACTAATCTAGCAATGTATAAACTAACAGAAATCCATTGTGCCATTTGAGAATCAATTTAGCTAAAAGCAAGAGCTTCATGACCAGAACTTTGATCATCCAATGATGAAATTTTTCATCATGGTAAACCATGGATCAGAAAAAAAAGATAGTCGCAGTCATATGTGATTTCTTTCCATTTCTACAGTGAAGGCAGAAAAATTAGAAAGGGAAACAAAAAGTACTATGAAACAGATCTAACTACCTAGATTTGGAGATATATAATATCATTGTACTCTGTGAGATTTTTCTTAGCAACAAAAAGGAAACGTGGATAGTGTTCTGGGCATGGAGTTCAAATGTGACCCTTAGACACTTTCTAGCTATGTAACCCTAAATAACTCACTTAAACCTCTGTATGTCTCATTTTCCTTACATGTAAAATGCACTTCCCTCTCAGGGCTGTTGTCTCAAATGAGATCATACTTGTAAAGTAATTAACACAGTGCCAGATATATGGGAGGTACTTTATAAATTAGTGTTTATTATAGTGTTTACTTCCTTCCTTCCTTTCTGTGACCAATAAATTGACATAATATTACAAGAAATGAATCATATCAATATCGATGTTCTCCTAATAAATGCAACCAGAAGGCATAAATAGTATAAAACTTATCATTGCATTGATTGGACAATGAGGAAAGCTGTAGGACTCACTATATGTCCATGATGGCAAAGGTGAGGGGAAGAGAAAAGAATAAGAATGTTTGTGTACATGTACATGAATATAATAGATATGATCTAATTTTATATACATATGTGTATACATACACATGTACAAGCACATGTAATATTATCTACCTCACAGGCATGTTGTAAGAATCAAATGAGATGATTTCCATTAAGGTGACTTGCACCTCTTTGCTTTCACAGAAATTATCTCATTTGATCCTTACAGTATCTCTGTCAAGTAGGTGATATTATTATTATCCCCATTTTATAGTCAAGGAACTGAGAGACTAAAAGAGATTAGGTGATTTGCCCAGAGTCATACCAGTTAGTAAGTGTCTGAAATAAAATTTGAAACCAAGTCTTTATAATTCCAGGCTCAGAATACTATCCACTATAATACCAGAATGAAAATGCTCAACAGATGTTCTCGGGTAATAGGTGAAATTCCAAGGGGAGGTCTGTAGGTCTGCAAATGTTATTGGTAGTAGAATAAAAATTGAAATAAACTTCCTACAGGTCAGCAAATGTTATTGATTATAGAACAAAAGTTGAAATAAACTTCCTACAAATAGACCCAAAGTTTTGAAATGTGATAAAAACACAAAACAGCCCAAAGGATTTTTTTTTAGGAATTGCAATTTTAATTTGTTAGGAAACAAACGCACTTTTTGCTTTGGAATAAATTTAAAGGTTGCTCCACTGTTTCATATATTTGCATGTGTGTATATGAGTATACATATGTACATACACACATGTCTATATGTATATATTTATACATATGGATATTGTGTATAAATACCCACATATATGAAAACACAAAAAACATTTAATTCATTTGAAGCATCTAGTCATAAATTTAGTAGACTAGTTCCATATTTTTCAGATATTGAGCATCAGAATAAGAAAAATTATTTTCTACCAATGATGTTTAAGAATGAAATGAAATATTATTTAAAATTAAGGTTGGAGACATTCATTGATCCAAGACCATGTTGAAAATATGTAGAAATATCAACAATATTATTTACTGAGCACTAATACATGATATTTGCATACCATTTAGCATTACTTAGAAATCAGGAAATGGGACAACAAATTTTATGTAAATGAGGAGAAAAGTATAAAATTCAACTGCCAGAAAATTGGTCAATATAGGCAAAGAAACTGAAATGCAAAGCCTAGAAATAAAATACAGATGTAATCAGTGGCCAAATATTAGATGAATGACTTGCATCTTGAATTAGAATCAATCGGCTTATCTATATTTCACAGAAAGCACTTGACTAGACAAAAATTGAGTTGAGACCAGCAGACATCTAATGACACTAAGAAATTAAATTAGGAAGCAAGTTGGACATGATACATTTGCTTAAAGAGCAATTTTATAACTAGATTAAAGAAATAGGTATGGAATTGCAGAGAGTCTAGGAATAATAATATCGACAGATAATTAGAAAATCAATTAAGCCATTCTGCAATCATGAAAAATACACGAACACCTTTTCATCCAAATGAAGTTGAAAAGCAGAGAAGAAGCAAAAAGGAAAACTTAAACAGCCAAAATCAATGTCTAAATCCATGTACAATAAAGCTTATGCATTTTACTCAAGGAGAAAGACTTTAATCATCATCTATTTACTCTTAATATATGCACAATTCTTTTTCCTTTCATTATATTAATTATCTTTTCATTCCTTAGGTCATTATTAACTTCTACTGCCTCTCAGTTCCCCCAAAGAACCCTCCCTCATAACAAATAAGCATCAGCAAGGAAAATAAATCAATGCATTCCTCACCTAGAACCCAACATCTCTCAGCCCAGGGATGGAAGCCATGTTTCACCCTGAGTCCTCCATTTTAAAGAAATGCCTCCAGGATACCATATCCAGTCTATCATTTCTCTCCAAACCCAGATGCTATCTCAATTTCTTTCTTCACAATTCTCCCCTGAGAGTACTTTCCCCTGCCCACTAGTATTTCTAGTTTTTCATCTTCCTTTTAATGTGTTCTGACATTAGAATGTAAGCTCCCTAAGGAAAAAAGACTTTTTTATGGTTTTATCTGTATCCCTAGTATTTGGTACTGAATCTAGCACAGAACAAACTTTTAAAATTGTTTGTTAATTTACTACCAATATAGACTTGTTCTCTTGATGATATGTGATACCCTTGCTATCCTGCTTGCCCTCCAGATTAAGTCTAATTTATCAATTTTCTTTTTAAGAAGTATTACTCAGAACTGCGCCTGGATGTTATGCCATTCTTACTACACTCTGAGGACATATTAGTTTTGAGGGGCTTCTATCCCACTTTATTGACTCAGGCTTAATTTGTAATTCATTAAAACCTATAATCTAGTCATGCTTCATTCTTTCCATATTTGTATAGTTGAACTTTTTGAGCACATGTTCAGTATTTATATTTATTCCAATTAAATTTCATTCTTAAGAAAATTGGGCATGAAACAGCTCTTATTTCATCCATTATAGAATGTGTGCAGGATGCAAAGTACTAGTGAAAATCAATGAAAAAAACTAAAGAAACAAAAGGACAAAGAAATTCTAAAGTACTTGAACAAGTAATTCTCATTAATGTCAGTCTGCATCATTCAAGCAACTCACAACAAAATCAAGGTCATCAAGACTCAGTTTTCTGGTCTCCTTTTTCCTGACTTTAGTATTTTGGTTATTGGAAAGTTCTCCATTGATTCATTTCCTTCTCCATGCATGCTGCAGGATGAAGTCTACTTTTAGATAGTCTAATGCTCAAATACTTGAACTCAATATATTTCAAGATATTGGGAACTATGGAATTTGCATGGACTGTTTATCCCCAAGAATCCTTGTCTCTGACATATGTTCAGAAAAAAGGGAAATTAGACAAGAAAAAGCAGCTAGGAATTGGAGATCCAGTTATTTACCTCTCAGGTTCAAAATGTGCTTCTCTTCAAGTTGAAATGACTACTTGGGAATTCAAAGGAGAGGAAGAAAATGGTTAGTCAACTAGCATTTGTTAAATGATAATTATGTACCAGGCACTGAGGATACAAAGAAAGAAATTTTTAAAAATGAGAAATCAGTTATCCCTCTATTGTTGCATTTAAGAACATCATCCTCAAAATAAAAATTTCATAAGACCAAATAATGTCTCTGAGGGTCACTTTTGGAGCATCAATTGTCTCATATTTAGTATCAGAAATCCTTCCATGCTTTAAAAATTGAGACATAATACTTTCTTCATTCTTATACAATTGTTTCTTTCATATCCTTTTCCAGAAATCACTGAATGAATTAACAATATCAGTTTTCAGTCTCCTAAGCTATAGTTAAACTGAGTCTGGTGACTTTAACTCTGAGCATTAGTCCCTTTCTTTCTTCCTTTCTTCCTTCTTCCTTTCTCTTTCCTTCTTTCTTCCTCCCTTCCCTCCTGCCTTTCTCTTCTTTCTTTCTTTCTTTCTTTCTTCCTTCCTTCCTTCCTTCCTTCCTTCCTTCCTTCCTTTCTTTCTTGTTTTCCCCCTTTTTTATTTAGAATATTTTTCCATGGTTACATGATTTATGATTCCTCACCCCCCCCTTTCCTCTCCCCTCCTGAAGCTGACAAGCAGTTCCACTGGGTTATACATGTATCATTGTTCAAAATATATTTCCATGTTATTCATATTTGCAGTAGAGTGATCTTTTAACATCAAAACCCTAATCATATTCCTATTGAACTTTATGATCAATCATATGTTTTTCTTCTGCATTTCTGTTTCCACAGTTCTTTCTCTGGTGTGGATAGCATTCTTTCTCATAAGTTCCTATGAATTGTCATGAGTCACTGCATTGCTGCTAGTAGAAAAGTCTATTACATTCAATTGTGCCATCATATATCAGGCTCTGTGTACAATGTTCTCCTGTTTCTGCTCCTTTTGCTTTGCATCAATTCTTATAGGTCTTTCCAGTTCACATGGAATTCCTCCAGTTCATTATTCCTTTCAGCACAATAATATTCCATCACCATCAGATACAACCATTGGACACCCCCTCATTTTCCAATTTTTTTGCCACCACAAAGAGCACAGCTATAAATATTTTTGTATGTCTTTTCCCTTATTATCTCTTTACCCAATAATGGTATGGCTGGGCCAAAGGGTAGACATTCTTATAAAGTCCATTGGGCATAATTCCAAATTGCCTCCAGAATGGTTGGACCAATTCACAATTCCACCAGCAGTGTATAGGTGCCCCAATTTTGCCACATCCCCTCCAAAAAATATCACTTTCCTTTACTGCCAGAAGCAATCAAGGCTGTGAGGTTAGCATGGCTACTCACAAGCTCTGACAATCCAGCACAGCAAGTTGTCAGGAGGATGGAAATTCTACACTCAGTTTCCCCTATGTGATTCTTTTTACAGTGACATTCACTTGCATTGAAATTATTGCAATCAATATCCTTATCCAGCTCAAAGGAGACACAGAAAAACAATACAGGTTCATGGCAAGAACAATCACAGCCATAGACTACCCACTATCCAAAAATAAACCCCTGTACAACCCCCTAGAGTATAGAAATTTCCCCTAGAATCAGCCTAGCAAAAAACCAGCAGTTAGTGAGTTAATGCAAGTTTCTAAAATTCCCAGCAAGAAAATACCTGGTCTGAGTTTGTTCCCAAACTCCTACAGACCATAGAAACAGTGAAACACAAGGAAATTAAGGCAATAACAAATTAGCACAGAATCACCCTACCAGAACTGTATTCTTAGTGATCCTATAAAAAGAAAAAACACCATGGGAACAAAACATTGGACCAAACTGATATTATTGTATCTTATTAGATGTAATCAACTACCATAACCATTTCCTTGATTTATGATGAAAATGAAGAATATAACGTAAATATATACATGATTTAATTAGTCAAAAGAAAATTAAATATCATGCTTAGCTAGGAACTGATGTACTTGTACCTTACGCATGGCTGAAAAGAAGTTCAAACTAAGCCACCCCATAATGAATAATTCTTGACAAGCTTACGTCTTTGTTTAACCACAGTAAGATAATTAGTAAATGTCAATCTTATGATGTTTCAAAAGTTAATATGTGATTTTGAATATATGGGAAGAAAAAAAACCTGTATGAGATCATAAAGAAAAGAGGGTATAAAAATTAAAATCACCAGATAGCACAAGAGAGAGAAGGAACAGCCTCTGCAATTTGACTTGCACTCTGGCTCATTTTCATTTCATTCTTTGCCAGGCCATCCTACCTCTAGAGACCTAACCAAGCAAAGAGCACTTTACTGTTATATTGCTAGATGTAAGGTGGTAAATCAGAGTTGTTTTAATTTGCATTTCTCTAATCAGGAGGGATTTAGAACACTTTTTCATGTTCTTATTGATAGTTTTGATTTCATCATGTGAAAACTGCCTATTCATGTCCCTTGACCATTTCTCAATTGAGGAATGGCTTCATTTTTTTGTAAATTTGACTTAGTTCCTTATATATTTGGGAAATTAAACCTTTGTTAGAAAGTTTTGTTATAAAAATGTTCTCCCACATTGGTCCCTTTCTTAATGATTTTACATTTTAACTCTGTTAACTATGGTTTCTCTGTTCTTCCAAACTAAGAACTATTGTTTTCAGGAGAGAAAACAGAAACAGAAGAGTTGAGTAGAACTACTTTTCCTTTACCATTCATTATTATTACTCTATAACCATTTAAAAAATATTATCATCTCACCTTTGTTCTTGTTCTGGCTACCAATATAGCTTTTAAAAATCACTTTTTGTTCTTCTTAATGTCCATCCCCAGCCTCAATTCATCCCAAACCATGGTGTTGCTGGATATATCCTTCTCAGGAACAATAAACGCTTACATTAATTTATGTTAAGTTGCTCTTGTTTTTATTTTCTACATGCCTCATGGTAAATCCTCCTTCTTTCTTAGCAGAAATGTTTGGCTAAAAATAAAGGCAAATTAGTCAAAGAGAACATAGAACCAAAAAACAAAAGCAGCTGAACTGCTTAGCTCAATGTTCAGTAAATAGAAGAACTTAAATTACTTGGGGATTGACTTCTTATCTGACAAGAATTCTTGAGGAAACAGGAAAGCATTTGGCAATAATAGATTTTGATCAGTATATGATGAACATATGACCTAGATAGAAAAAGTAATATCATTTTCTAAATGGTGGAAAATGGAAAAATTATTTTCTACAACTATGTCTAGAAGAAGAATCATTAACCATACAAGGGATAGAAGATATCATAAAAGATAAAAGAAATTATTTTGAATACATGAAATTCAATTAAACTGGGCATCCATGCAGCTAGGAAAAAGAAGAACTTTCAATTGGTGAAAAATATATATTTTTATCATAAATATCTCTCACAAAATATGGTTATCCTAGATAAATAGGTAAACACATATAAGGACAAGTGTTACTCCCCATTAGATAAGTATTCAAAGGATATAAACACATGGTTCTCAAAAGAAGAATCTCAAGCTATTAATGATCATGTCTGAGTCACTAAAAGTAATAAAAATACATATTAAAACCACTTAAGATGAGGACTAGGCCCAGAGATGGGAAGTTCTAAGTTAAAATCTTACCTCAGACACTTCCTTTCTGTGTGACCCTGGCAAATAACTTAACCCTCATTGCCTAGTTCTTACTGCTCTACTGCCTTGGAACCAATACACAGTATTGATTCCAAGATGGAAGATAAGGGTTTCAAAAAACACTTAAGATGTCACCTCATTTCCAGGATATTGACTGTTGATAAATGACAGAGATAATCAATGTTGGAAGAAGTACGGTGAGTCAAACAATGTTGGTCAGCCTATAAATTGGTCTAACTGTTCTAGAAATCTTTTTGGAATTATGCAAAACAGTGACTAAACTGCTTATGTGTTTTGTTTTGTTTTCTAACCAGAGATCCTAGTACTGAGTATACATCCTAAGAAGGTCAAAGGCAGAAAGAAAGATTAGGTATATGCATGTTGCAGCACCCATTAAACTATTACTGTTCTGATTCAATACATAATTCTTGGTTTGTGGTTTCTATAACTTTTCATATGATCAGTATTAAAATATGTCTGCTTCTTAAAATTTTTTATAAGTGAAAGCCATCCTTTCTCTGTGAATTGTAAATGAATTGGTTTTGTTTGCTAGAAAATATAGATGGTTATAGTACATCAATTTTAAATGTAGTCATACTAATAATCAAAAGTATTTTCTCCCTTTTCTCACTTGTTATATTTGTGTTTTAGAAATTTAATTTCCATCATCTATTGAAGCTGGGTTAGCATTCATATGAAGATTCACCAGGGAAAAAGTTACTAATACTTCCATGGAAGTCTTTGATCCTTATTTGAGAGCACACCATAAAGCCACCTCTTGGGAATGGCCAGGAAATTTAAAGGTAAAACTTCCTGAAATTCATATACATATAAATTGTCTACTCTCCAGTTTAGTTGCTTTTTTAAACATAAATAAATAATATAATCCTTTATCATTTATAATTCCTGCTATCCTCTGACTCTTTCCTTTTCCTTCCTAAGGATGAGTAAAAAAAAGAAAAAATATACAAAATGAATCATATTGATAATATAATCTTCAACATAACATGTTTAAAACATCTGCTATCATATTCTATTATCTCCCCTTCCCCTTTCCCTAAATATGTCACAGATAATTGTTCCATACTAACCCCTTCCAACTAAATGACTAAATAGCATCTACTACCAAAGATCCCTTGCTATCTAATCAAATAGTTGGAGAAGCATTCCAAACTTGTATTCCTGTCTTCCTCAACTATTGTTAAACTCAAAGACCCAAAAGCATAGATTTAAAAATGGAGATATGACCAATAACTTGTTCCCCAGGAATCATCATCCTGGAGACACACATATACACATTCCATCTGTTTCAAGGAGGAAGTTTCCTTAGCAGAGGTCAGAGAAAGTGCTCTTTCTGTACAAAAATAGAAATTTTCTTATATGAAAGAGAAGTCATATTGAATACTTCCAAATCACCACTGGAATTGGGACATAGATTTAAACAACTGAAACATACCTTCTTACCTTATAAGAAGAATCTCTGTGGGCTGCTATGTAATTTATTATAGATCTTTTCTACATGTATGTATTGACTACATTTTTTCCCTTTCTCTTCAGAAGTGTAGATGCTAACTTAGCATGAAATCATTTATATCGAGAGGTCTTTGCCATTAAGTATAGGACTCAAGATTGAGGAGAAAAATATATCTTTATCCTTACATAACTTATCAAACTCATAAAATATTACTCATTAAGATTCTTCCTATGTGTATCCATAATTCAGTAGCAAAATATTCATGGAATTTTTTCATGAATTCATGGGAAAAACCATTTTTTGTTGTAGCAAAAAAATAAAAATAACATAAAAGTACCTCAAGGAATGGCTAAACGAGTTATGGCTTACAAATATAATAAAATATTCTTGTTCCACAAGAATCCATTTATGTAGGAATTCAAAAATCATAAGAAGACTTATGCAAACAGATGCAGAGAATAAAATAAGCAGCACTAATAGAATAATAAACTCAGTGAACAGGAAATGAAAAGAACAAGAGAAAAAAACAGCATGAATGATATATAGTTATAATGACCAATTGTGCCTCTGGAGAAGAGAAGAGTAAATGAACCTCCTTTGTTAGCTTGGGAAGAAGAGGACTATAAATATAAAATGAACTGTCAGACAAAAGCATTAGAATGTTTTATTTAACTATTTTTGTTCTTTAAAGAAATCATAAGTGTCGTGATGAGGAAGGGCATGTGAGATATAACCAGAAATTACTGTGATCTAGAAAGAAGAAAAGTATGCCCCTCCAAAATTGACTGTTTTTTTTCCTTATTTTTCACTCCCCTCCACCTTTGTTTCATCATTCCTTGATGAAGTGTTATTGCTTACCTTCAGGAATTTCCCATTCTCTTTAAAACTTTTTTTTAATTACATCTGAAAGTTTTTAATGGGCTTGCTCTCTCTAAGTTAAAATATGTTCATTTTTGATATATTTTGAATGAGTATTTGAGATAAAGGTATAGACAAAAGGCAGGAGGTAGGTAGGATGAAATTGAGTCCATGAGATCAATTGCCTTAGATTTAATTATGAATATATATTAAGGTTTCTCTGGTAACACTGAGTGACTTCATAGGAAAAATAATTTTTGGTCACTTATTGACCCATAGAAACTAATACACATAAAAATACATCTGCCAAAAGGCCTATGAAACAGAAAAAAACTTACAACAATATTTCTTATTCTAGGTCTGGACTAATGATTCTGGAGGATCTTTTGTTGGCAGAGCTATAAATCAAGACTCTAAATAGAACACAAAATTCTTGGAGGAAAGTTTCAAAATTTGTTAGCAAGAAGGTTGTCCTCTATCATGACTAAGTGGATAGCCTATACCTATACATCAAGAAAGCTGCCTTTGAATGCTCAGTGATGAATCCCTGTGTGGTGATCAAAATAGCATAACTTTAGTTTCTACCAAGACAAGGAGAAGAGGAAGATCATCATGGGTGATAGGGGCAGCTGTTGTAGAACTGAAGGTCCAGAGATGATAAGTGATTTCTGCAACAAAAATAGGGTAAAAAAAGTAGGATTATAAGAAAATACAACAAGAGTTGTGAAGGGTAAAATCTGGAGGTCAGTGTGCAGTTTAATACTTTGGTAAGTAAGAAAATATTGTCCTTGACAAAAAAAAATTTTCTCAGTTTTCCACATTCATTTGTTTTTCTTGAATTCACATATGGCTTCATTCCTGGTTATGAACCATTGGTTCTATTCTCTAGCTCCCTTTGACTCCCCTTCATTTTCAGGGTTCTTGCTACCAATGACATCATTGAATTCTTTAGTAATGTAGTTAAGGTTTGGAATGCTAAGGTGGTGGAGAGCCTTTCAGTTTCTGGCTAAGCAGTCGGTATTTTGTTTGGTAACCAGTGGTGAGCCAGAAAAGGGTTAAGTGTAATATACATAAGGAAGATACTAGATGCATGAAAGATGGATTCAGCAAGTCAGGGTGAGGAGGCTGGAAGTCTAAGATATTGTCTTTCGAGATATCATAGGAGAAATCATAGTTGTAATGTATTTTGGGTGGAGAATGAGGACTTCGGTGGCACTTTTCACTTTATTTTGTTTTTGAGGGGCATTCTACTCCCTTTTAAGTACTTTGATACCCTAAAATAATTTGATTCACATTTTAGCCCAAATAGATATGATAGCAACAACAACAATAATAAATATTAATAATTTATTTATACATTGCTTTAACATTTGCAAAATATTTTACCTCATTTGAGTTTCACAAAAATCCTATGAATGATGTATTATTATTATCTCCCTTTTACAGATGAGGAAACTGGAAAGGCAAAGTGATTTGCATGGGATCATACACCTAGCACATGTCTGAATCAGGATATGAATTCAGACCTCCATGGCTCTTTATCCTTTGTTCTATCTATTCTCAACTTGCTGATTCCAGTACAACATGGAGAAGGCTAAGCAAATAAACAAAAAATGAAACTCATATACAGGACTGGCATATGGACCTTGAAAGTGAATGGAATACTATTGTGTGCCATAAGAAATGACAATCATTATGACAAAACAAGAGAGAGAACATTACAAGATGTAAAATGAATAATTTTGATTATATTAAATTTAAAAGCTTTTTTTTTACAAACAAAACCATTACAACCAAGATTAGAAGGAAAAAACCAAACTGGGAAAACACTTTATCACAAATTTCTCTGATAAAAGTTTTGTTTCTCAAATAAAGAACTAAATCAAATTTTTAAGATTACAAGTCATTCCTCAATTGACAAATGGTCAAAGGATATATACAGGCAGTTTTCAGATGAAGAAATAAAAGGTATCTATAATCATATGAAAAAATATTCTAAATTCCTCTTGATTAAAGAAATACAAATAAAAACAACTCTGACCTAACACATATCAGAATGGCCAATATGTCAGTAAAGGAAAATGATAAATGTTGGAGGGGATGTGACAAAATAGGGGACACTAGTGCATTGCTGGTGGGGTTGGGTACTGATTCAACCATTCAGGAGGGGAATTTGGAATTATACCCAAAGGGCTATAAAAGAATAATTCAGTAACCAATTCAGTAATACCACAAAAAGATCTGTAGCCCAAAGAGATTGAAAAAATGGGAAAGAATCTATTTGCACAAAAATATTTATAGTTGCTCTTTTGTGGTGGCAAAGAATAGGAAACTAAAGGGATGTCCATCAATTGGGGAATGGCTGAACAAATTACAGTACATAATAGCGATAGAATAGTATTTTGCTGTAAGGAATGATGAAAAGGATAATTTCAGAAAGAAATGAAAAGACCTCTGTGAACTGATACAGAGTGAAATAAGTAGAACCAGAAAAACATTGTACACAGTAATAGCAATATTGTGGAATGATCAAGTATGATAGACTTGGCTATTCTCAGCAATACAATGAGCCAGGACAATTTTGAGGAACTTAGGACAAAGAATGTTATTCACCTCCAGAGAAAGAACAGTTGAATAGGAATGCAGATGAAAGCATATAATTTTTCACTTCTTTATTTGGGTATATGTTTTGGAGTTTGTGATATTATAAGATTATTCACTTACAAAAATGAACAAATATGGAAATATGTTTTACATGATAGTACATGTATAACATAGATTGAATTACTTACCAGCTTTAGGAAGGGGGAAGGAAGGAGGAAGGAAAACAATTTGGATCATATAACTTCTGAAAACTTATGTGGAAATTTGTTATTATGTGTAATTAATAAAAATAAAAAACAAAAAATAAAATAAGCTAAAATTATTTTTAAAAGAAAAAAATGACAATAATGATAAAAATCTGAAAAGACACATAAAGTGATGCAAAGTATACTGAACAGAACCAGGAGAACTTTGCATGCAATAAGAGCAATAAGGTAAAATGATGAATTGTGAATAACTTAACTATTATCAGCATTTCAAGGATACAGGACAACTCCAAGAGACTCGACAAAATAGGCTATCCACTGCTATAGAAGGAACTTGATGAACTCTGAATGGAGATTGAAGCATTCTATCCTTCATTTTATTTACTCCATGAACTTTCCTCATGTTAGCAATATGTGTCTTCTTTCACAACATTTTGAACATGGAAAAATATATTGTATGATAACACATATACTACTTATATCATATTACCTGCTACCTTGGAAAAGGGGAAGGACAGAACGAGGATCTCAAAATGTCAGAAAATGATTACTGAAAATTGTACCAACCTTTAATCTGGGGGAAAAAGCATTTAAAAAACTAAATAAAATATTTAGAGAGATGGCAGCAGGCAAGGGTAATAATAGAGTAATGCCATTTCTTCTTTCATCAGGTTTGAGATGCCATTGATCTTAGAGGACTTTAAATAGCACTCCCTTACAATGAAGGGAGAATTTCAAGGACATACTAATAAGTTATAAAACCATGAAGCAGAATTCTTACATCTTGTTTGCTCCTTTAGCAATGATCATGACATGAAATTACAGAAAGTTTCTATTTTACTCTCCATTTCTGGTACAGACAGCTTGTCAATAGTCAGTTCCTGCTTCCCTGGGAGAGAGGAAGTTAATTCAAGACACTAAGTGTCCTAATTTCCCTTGCGCTTTTGCTGTGGCTAGAAAGCTAGCAAAGAAGGAAGGACACTTCCAATTGAGGAAGATCTTTTTGCTTAGATGTTTGGAACTGGAAAGAAATGGAGTTTTACTATTCATGTGGTGTGTGTGTGTGTGTGTGTGTGTGTGTGTGTGTGTGTACATGTATATTAACCATGCTTTTATTTGATCTAATTAAATTGTTGAATTAATTTCAACCTTATGTGGAGGTGAATGATTGACCAGGGTTTGAAAAGGAAAAGATGTGGCTGCTAGATGGATGCTAATCCTTAAAAATGATCCATCATGATTGACATGCATACTGCAGGGATATAACAGTGAAAGGCAGAATGAAAGATAATTAACAGGCACCTGCTCCAAGACCCTGACTATCAGCAGCAGCCAGATGACTTACAAAATGTAGAAGTCTCCTAAATTTATCATCGATAGATATGAGTCATTGAAATTCTAAGTATTTCTTTCAATAAAAAGTTTTTTCCCTTGATTTGTGCAATTTTCTTTTTCCTACTTTATCAGTGTCAATAGTATCCTGAAAGCAACTTGTATATAAAAGATCAAGGGGAAACAAATCAACAACTCTCTTTGTTATTTTTTTCAGCCACATCGAACACTTCATATGGGATTTTTCTTGGCAAAGATAATGGAGTGGGTTGCCATTTCCTTCTCCAGCTGATTTTATGGATAAGGAAACTGAGGCAAATGGGGTTAGGCGACTTTTCCAGGATCAGTAAGTGTCTGAGACCCAGTTTGAACTCAGAAAGATGAGTCTTCCTGAATCCAGAGCTCTATCCACAGTGCCACCCAGATGCCCTTCTAACTATCTTTGCTCATCATAGAGCTTAGATTCTGTTAGAGGAAAGAACATGTACACATATATGCATATCTAGTTGCCATCTATTCATTTTCTTCAGTCAGGTCCAACTCTTTCTGATCTTAATTGGGGTTTTCTTGGCAAACAAATCTACAACTTCGTCAATCATTCCATCTCCTCACCCTCCACCCTATGGAAAAAAAGAAAGAAAGAAAATACAACTACATTTAACTGCACTATGACTAAATAAAAATTGAATGGTTCCAGGATGTCTCCTCTTGAATAATAATCAAGTAAATGTAATTGTTCCTTCTTATCTTCTTACTACCCCTGCCACCAAATAAAAACTACAAGAATACATAAGATCTTTTATACATTTCACAGAACAAAATCAATCTTTGTATGCCTGATTTTCCCAGGAGCATGTCACTCCCAGCAATGAGTATTATGTTCAGGGAGGCATGTTAATTCTATCAACCCAACAGGGAGAGATGTAATGCACTAGTTTAGCTATTATATAACTTCACCTTCACCCTAAAACAAAATTACTCCTGCATGAATTTTTTTCCTAGCCAGGGAATGGCATAGGCACTGGGGACAATATACTGACCTACTTAATAATGTATACATATATCTCCTTGGAAAAGTTCCATAAATGTGAAACCAACTTAGTAGCAATTAAAATGAGAAAAATTTGGGCAAAATTTAATTTCTTCTTTTAAACCTTCTAGAGAGAACAGTGTCACAAAAACTCAGAGAGGAGAGAGTATTTAGGAGGAGAGGATGGTTAAAATATTCATTGCTAGAGACAGATGACAAAGAATGACTTAGGAAAAATTAATTGTATTTTACAATAAAAGAAAACTTTGTGGAAAGAACAGTTTTATTTGAGGAATGTAATTGGGAGCCATACTGTGAAGGATTGTAAAGTGAGTGAGAGGAGAGGAAGTTAAATCAATGAGTAGTTTCCTCCCCTCTCCAATCTATAAATATTTTGCTGAGAAAGTGAGGCAAAATTTAGAACAATAAATTAAAGGTATAGTGAGGTCTCAAAGCCAGTAGGTAGGGAGGGAGAAAATGAGAGAGACAGAGACAAAGAATAGAATAGCTGTGGGGGAAATGGGATATTTGAAGGGATGGAATACAAAAAAAAAGTGGAAGAGTTGACCTTAGAGACAAAGGATATCTATTCATCAAAGAAGGATATAAAAAAGGAAAGTATGGTACTATCAAAGGATTGGGGGATATAGAATTGAAGAGAAAAAGGAAGTCATGACAAATGGCTTTTATTTTCTTAGTTAAATGGGAGACTAGTTCTTCTGCTGATAGATGGAGAGGAGGGAGGAAGGTATGGGACATTTAAGGAGAGAAGATGAGGTTTGGAGTAGCCACTAGGGGCGTATAATAGAGAATTCATTAGTGAAAAAATCAGAGGAATATCTTCCTGCAAAAAGAACCCAGTTGAGATTAGATAACCTAAATTTGTTTATCAGAAAGGACCTGTTTTTATTGACCTTGAAGTTTAGGATTTCTAAATGACCAGTGCACAAAAGACTGAATATGTATGTTGTAGTTATGTAGGGGAAAACTGTGATGGGCATCTTCTCATAATTAGCCTACCAATGTCATACACACATAC
The DNA here is from genome assembly GCF_016433145.1 of Gracilinanus agilis. NCBI lineage: Eukaryota > Metazoa > Chordata > Mammalia > Didelphimorphia > Didelphidae > Gracilinanus > Gracilinanus agilis. The sequence goes on from NC_058130.1 coordinate 261,737,766, forward strand.
CCTGGAAGGTAGTGGTTATCTCAGGGTAGAAGTCTACCAAATTCACATACTAATAATTATCCTCAGAATGATTGTGGAAGAAATGACCATTAGTGTAGTACATTTGTTTTGGGGGAAAGGGATTTCAGAGTAGGAAGGGAAAAGCAAAGTTTTTTTAAAACATCACAAAGAACAACACCAAGACAAATAAACAAACAAAAATCTTGAACCTTTAGCATGCAAACAATGAATTTACAAGCAACTATGCCTTTAAAATTATTACCTCTTAGCATGAAAGCAAAAAGATTGTAATAGATTTTCCCCCTGCTTAGGTAAGGAATTTGTACTTGCAATTTCAGTATACCAAATCAATGATAATGGCTTGGTCATTCACTTAGCCTCACTACCTCAGGTAGAAATTCATACATCAATAGCCCTTCAATCTAGGATGTGGGTCATAACTGTCAAAATAATGTACTGGTCAATGACAAGACAACCAAGGGGAGAGAAGAGGCATGTAAAAGCAGAAAGAATATTATATTTGGAATTTGAAAAGTCAGGTTCTAAGACACACTGTTCTAAGTTCTAAGATTTATATATATAAGCATATATATATATATATAGTGTTATATATGCTTATTAGGACTCATGACTCAAAACTCACAATTAAACTTTGTTAACTATTAGATAATACAAACATGAAACAAACACTTTAGGAACCCCCACTAGACAGATTCCTATTTACCCTCTGTGTAGTTGGTTAATTATACATGTTTGTAAGTTTTCTCTTCCCCCATTAGCTTATAAACTTCTTGAGGGTAGGAAATTTTGCTTCTTTGTGTATCTCTATTGCTTAGCACAGTGCCTAAAAGATTTTAGTAAATCTTGGCTTTTAATAAATATTTATTAATAGTTTAATTAATAATTATTAACAAATAATGTTAATTATTAATATTATTAATAAATAGTTATTGCCTGGCTGACTACACAGAATAAAATGTAATCTCAGTTTTCATAGAGAGTGGTCTAATTGTGAGAAAACAGCAGTCATGGAAGAATATCATTTTTAAGGAGGAAGAAAATAAAAGAGAAATTGAGTTCAAAGAGAAGACAAAGTTCAATTTATTCACAATTTTGTGCTTTGACATCTGACACAATCATCTTCAACCTTTCAGGTTTTGCTGTACCCCCTTTATTATTTATTTTATTTTGTGATGTTCTACACCTATTAAAATGTTTTATAAGCCTATTTTTTTCTATTTGCTTTGAATTAATGTGAATTAGAATTGTTTGCTTAACTTATTATGGCAACTTTTGGGAAATTTGCCAACATTAAGGATGTTATAAAACTGATGGCGAATTTTCTGTGAGGTATAACATATCTATAGATAAACTCTAAAACAAAATAGTTACAAGTAGAGGAAAATACCCTATCATGAAATAACTGTATGTTCCAAAAGGGGGAATCTATAAAGAGCATATTAAATGTATTTATTATGTATACCAACCCTTTATAATATTGTTGTATTATCATCAACATAGCATTCAATGCCAGAGAAGCAACGTTTTCTAGAGTAGCCAGAAAAATGGAAAGTTAATCAATGTGATATCATAAGTAAAGAATCATGAAGAACAAAGCTCTGATGATAAGAGAAATCAAGAGAAACCAGAAGACTCTGAAATGTGGCATCCAGATTTTTACCCAGTAAAGGAGGCCATTCCTCTGGGAATAACATTATTTATTAACAGTTGCATTCATTTGCTAACTGAGAATGACTCTCTCACCAGCCTCCTAATGAGATACCTTGAGGCCTGGGAGAAAATCATTTTAACTTGGAAGCTGGTTGACCTCCCAAACCCAAGGTTTAAAGAAAGGTTTCATGTAGGAATTATTACAATTCAAAATTAATTTTCCTCACAAAATAGAATAAGTTCAGCAGATCACTTTTTTTAATAGAAAAGAATTCCATATGTACTTTAGAATAGAATCTTATATCCTTCATAATGACATATGGTGGTTGTAGAAAAACCACTTTGCAAGCCCTAAAGTGTTTATATAAAAATAAAATTGTTATTGTTAACATTATTATTGAGGCAATGTAGAGAATAGAAAGCTAGTTTCAAAGTCAAGAAGAGCTTGGTTCTTAGTCCTTTCTTTGACACAACCTGGACAAATTACTTCTCAAAGTTTTAGGCAACATTCTAAAACTGTGAATTGCAAGAAAACATACCTAGCTATAGTAAAAGATTTTCTCACCTGAGACTCCCTTACATCAGCAAAATCCCAGGACCATTTTTCCCCCATTATAAGTATTTTGCCTTATCAAATATAACAAATAACCTACAAATTCTGAAAGAAAGATTTTAAGTTAAGGAAAACAAAATTATCCACAGATCTATGAGCATCCATATTGATTTTCAAAGGAATAACTATACTGTATAACAAGTGTGATTCTGTCCAGGACCTGGTAAGAAAAGTGCTAGACCCTAGTGCTAATATCAATAATATGGAAATAGGTCTTGATCAATGACACATGTAAAGCCCAGTGGAATTGCACATCGGCTACTGGAGGGGGTAAGGGGAGGGGAGGGAAAGAACACGAATCTTATAACCATGTAAAAGTATTCTTAATTAATTAATTAAATGAAATTAATTTTGACCCAAAAAAGTGCTGGATTTAGAATCAGAGAAGCTAGATTCCAATCTCAGCTCTACTCATCAAAGCCACTGAGACCTCAGAATAAGTTATATCACTCTTCTAGATTCCAGTTATTTTGTATGCAAAATGATGGCATGGGACCTGTAAGGAACCTTCCTCTTCTAAATCCCATAAATTTACTTCTGCAAGAATGAGATGTCTCATATTTTAAAGAATTAGATTAGAAATGAAAGTATGCTTCATTCATGCAAATTAAACATCTCATTCTCATGGGATTAAGAGATCCCATGTGGGGGTTAAAAGAAAGGCTAAAAAACAAAATCCTGTTCTGGGAGAGAGGAAAAAATTTGGTAGTACTGAAGGGTTCTCTTGTAGGAAAGCATACTAAGATAAACTTGAATAAGTAGAGCAAGATCTTATTGAGCTTTGCATATTGATAGGGGAATCTATTAAATTAACAGTATGTTGATAAAACATCCTTCATTTTTTAAAACCACCCTCCTATGCTCTTTCACCATCCTGGTTGACCTATTTTAGTTATTTTTCCAAGTTATCCATTTCCTTTCTAAAATGTGATGTCTGAAACACAATAGTTGAGCTATAGAAAAAGTCATATGTTTTCCACAGTTCAAGTTCACATTAACTTTTTGTTTTTGCTACCTTATCACACTGTTGATTGGTCAACCAACATCACCATACTTCTTCCAGTTGAATTGTGGTCTTGTCATGCCTTTCCAATTTTGTAGATTTACTTTTTAAAATTCTATTGAAAGGCTTTTTTTCCTATTAAATTTCACCTAATTTAATTCAACTCAACACTCTAACTTGGAAATCTCTTTGGATCCTGATTTTATCACATAACATGTAAGTAATCCCACCTAACTTTGTATAATCTGCATATTTTCAAGCATACCATCTGTTCTGGGCCAAGCCTGACTCAGGCTACTTTTGAGTTTCAGGTTTGGGAATGAAATGTAATGAACCAATAGCAGACCATCTAACATTCAACAAAGAAGTTTAAAAATAGTATTAATTAAAGACACAGCATTGATTCAAGTGGTCACAGTTTTAGTGCTTCTGTTTTGTTTTTATTAAACACATTAAGTAGGTACTAGGCACTCTTCTAAGGACTAGAAAAACAAATAGAAAAAGAAAAACCACCACCACCACAACAACAACAAAAAACCTTGACAATCCCTGCTTTTAGAGAGCTCACTCTTAAATTGGCGGAGACAACACAAAAACAAGCTCATCGGAATGACGATGACAAGGCCATATTTCTTTTCTTTTCTTTTTTTAAACATTTATTAATATTCATTTTTAACATGGTTACATGATTCATGCTCCTACTTTCCCCTTCACCCCCCACTCTCCTGCCACCCATGGCCGACGCACATTTCCCCTAGTTTTAACATGTGTCATTGATCAAGACCTATTTCCATATTATTGATAGTTGCATTGGTGTGATAGTTTCGAGTCTACATCCCCAATCATGTCCTCCTCAGCCCATGCGTTCAAGAAGTTGTTTATCTTATATGTTTCCTCTCCTGCAGTCCTTCCTCTGAATGTGGGTACCGTTCTTTACCATAAATCCCTCAGAGCTGTCCTGGGTCATTGCATTGCTGCTGGTACAGAGGTCCATTACATTCGATTTTACCATAGTATATCAGTCTCTGTGTACAGTGTTCTTCTGGCTCTGCTCCTTTCACTCTGCATCAATTCCTGGAGGTCTTTCCAGTTCACATGGAATTCCTCCAGTTTATTATTTCTTTGAGCACAATAGTATTCCATTACCAGCATATACCACAATTTGTTCAGCCATTCCCCAATTGAAGGACATACCCTCATTTTCCAGTTCTTTACTACCACAAAAAGCGCAGCTATAAATATTTTTGTACAAGTCTGTTTATTTATGATCTCTTTGGGGTACAAACCCAACAATGGTATGGATGGATCAAAGGGCAGGCATTCTTTTATAGCCCTTTGAGCATAGCTCCAAATTGCCAGCCAGAATGGTTGGATCATTTCACAACTCCACCAGCAATGCATTAATGTCCCAATTTTGCAAGGCCATATTTCTCAGATGTGTCTGTAGATCATATGACAGTGTAAGGACAGCTCACAGCTCATAAGCCTTGGATGATCTTAGAAAGTAGAGAGAGGGCAGGTGGCAAGGACTAGTGGTCCTCCATCTCATCAATAGGAATAGAGGTGATGACTCCCATTTCATCTAAATGATATGAGCATTCACTCAGTTCAGATGGGATATAAGTAGCCTCAGCAGCTGAGTAAGGAGGAGATGTCATCCCTAAATTAACAGTTTTTAAGGAAATCCCAGGCCTGCCACATCCATTAAACAAAAAGATTACAATCATCCCCCAATTATGCAAATTCAGCAAATGATATTTTATAAAACTGATCATCTTCAAGTCCCAGTTCTTAAAGACCCTGAGTGCATTCAAATGGATAATTAAATGTAAATATAAATGTATAATTGCTAAAGGTTCATGGGCATTTTACTTCATAATCCCAACAGGACAATGGTGGCACTCTCCTTCTCTCATTGATATTACTTCAGTTATAATGCCAGTAACATAACAGACATGTGGTACAAGGATATCTAAGATGGGCATGTGAGAGGGCAGCTAGATGGCTCAGTGGATCGAGAGAATGAAGGTCATGAGTTCAAATATGACCTCAGACTCTTCTGGGACCTTGGCAAGTCACTTAATACCCATTGCCTAGTCCATTGATGGTGAACCTATAGCACAAGTGCCCAAAAGGACCCACAGAGCCCTCTCTGTGGGCACACCTAAGTTACTAGAAAGCCAGAGAGACTTGAAGTAGAACTGTTCCCCTCCCCCTCTCCATGCACCTATGATATTCCTTACTTCTTCCACTCCTTTGCCTAGCAGCCAATGGTAGTGCTTCCTCCCTCCCCTATCTGAGGTAAGTCACTGAATGAGGGTGGGGGAAGGTCACATGCTATGTGAGGGGGCAGCACAAACTAGCAGCCTAACTGCTAACTAATGTCAAATGTTCCAGGCCATACCTGATTCAAGCAAGACAGGTTCAGGACTTCAAAGAAATAAGACACTCACAGACTGCCTAACATCCACTAAAGAATATATTTATTTAATGGACACAAGGGAAGAATATTCAGGAAGGATAAAACACTCATTCAAGTACAGCTCCCTTACTTCTACTTTCACCAAGGTGGTGCTGCTAATCAGAAGAGTGTATCAAGCCTGAGGAGGGAGCTGATCTATATATTAATATTATTTTGGGAGATGATTGAAGGATAAAATTATCCTGGTGCAATAGAAAAAATGTTGGATTTAGAGTTAGAGGACAAGGATTAGAATCCTGCCTTGATTGTTTAGCACAGTGTCTGTCATATAGTAGATGTCTGGCACATAGTAGATCTTAAATGACAGTTTATTGACTGACTGAATTACTTAATTCCATGTGACCTTGGGGAACCACTTCCCTTTTGGAGGGGCTCAATTTTCTGATTTTTAAAATGAAGGTAGATGACCTCTAAGATCCTTTTAGTTCTAAATATATATTCTATAATAATTGGGGAAGGGGAATGGAGTCAGGGAAACCAGTTAGACAACTAACAAAAGTATTTAGAAGGGGGGCAGCTGGGTAGCTCAGTGGAGTGAGAGTCAGGCCTAGAGACAGGAGGTCCTAGGTTCAAACCCGGCCTCAGCCACTTCCCAGCTGTGTGACCCTGGGCAAGTTACTTGACCCCCATTGCCCACCCTTACCAATCTTCCACCTATGAGACAATACACCGAAGTACAAGGGATAAAAAAAAAAAAAAAAGGATTAAAAAAAATGTATTTAGAAGGGCTCAACAAGGATAATGGCAGTCTGTAAAGAAATGAGGGGGCAGATAGTAGATGATTTAAAGGTTGAATTGACAAGATTTTGCAAGTGATTTAATATTGGCATTAATTTAGAAGTATTTAATATAAACACATATAAAAATTGCTGAAGTTGTGAGTCTGAGATGATGGTTGTACTATTAAGGAAATTGGGGAGTGAGGAGAAGCAAAGACAAAGATTTTAAAGAAGATGAGTTCAAATTAGGGTATTTTGGGTTTGGTATGCTATTGGGGCGCCCAAATGGAGGGATTCAATAGGTGGATGGAGATGTGGTTCGCAAGAAGAAGGGAGAAATCTTGGCTAGATGTGTAAATTTTTTAATCATCTTTCAAAGGGTGAGAATTGAATCCATGGGAGAGTACATAATCAACAAAGAAGTGAATACTGAAAGAAAAGAGAACCGAAAATGAATAATACCCATACTTGGGAACTGGGGGGAGGATGACAAACTAACAAGAGAACATAAAGTTAATTACAAGGAGACTATAATGTCATGGAAGAAAGGAAGAAATATTATTCAGGAGATATTGGTTGGTATACCAAAAGAAAAAAGAACCAGAAATTTCAAGCCAGGATTCAAATACTGGATCTAACACTCATGGAAAAGTCACATTATATATGAATCTTAGCTTATTCAATTATGAAATGTGGGTAGTAATATTTGCACTCCACTTCATAAGAATTACATAAAGCAAGTACATTGTTAGCCAAAAAGCACTATGTTATTATTGGCGAGTGATTTCAGCAGAGTACAAATCTTCATGACTTTATTTGGGGTTTTCTTGGCAGTGACAACTGTAATTGAATGCCATTTCATTATCCAGTTCATTTTACAGCTGAGGAAACAGACAAACAGGGTTAAGTGACTTGTCTAGAGTCACACAGTAAATATCTCAAACCAGATTTGAATTTAAGATAAGTCTTCATGTCTATAGGTCAGGCACTCTATCCAACTGTACCATCTAGCTACCTCTTAAAGCACTATATTAAAGTGAATTATTCTTAAAAGAAAGTGGTGATCAGTAATGTCAAATGATGCAGAAATACAAGAGGAATGGCATGAAGAAAAGAACAATGGATTTAACAATTAAGCTGGGTAACTCAGTGGATGAGAACCAGGCCTAGAGACGGGAGGTCCTAGGTTCAAATCTGGCCTCAGACACTTCCCAGCTGTGTGACCCTGGACAAGTCACTTGACCCCTATTGCCTACCCTTACCTCTCTTCTGCCTTGGAGCCAATACACAGTATTGACTCCAAGATGGAAGGTAAGGGTTAAAAAAAAAGTCTGTAGTATACTTGGAGAGAACAATTTTAAATAGGTTGATGGAAGTCAGAAACAAGATATTGTTGGTTTTGTAGAATAAAGAATGGGGAAAGGGAAACAACAAAAAATACATTTTCTAGAAACAGCAAAGGAGAAGGAAGATAAAGGGCAGAGGTGATATTTAGATCAAATATAAAGATATGAGGTGCAGTGCCTATAATGAAAGATAATTTAGAAGTTTATTCTGTCAGCACAATCTCCCCATATGAAGTTAAACTAATTGGTAATACAGGATTAATACATATCCTTCTTTACTGATGATAGGAAACATTATATCAAGGTGTTAAATATTTTATCAACATTGAGAATCAGCTTATAAATGAAAAATACAAAACAATCTACTGGGAAATATTTTAAATATATCCTTGATTAAAAATATACAAAGAATTAATTCAAATGGAATTTTTATATCCTCACTTTTCATATATACTATATTAATTCTTAGGAATTAAATGACATAAAAACATGGCAGCTCAGCATCTCTACTGTTTCCACTGTGCACTGACTTTTAATAGTCTATGCAAAGAAAGTGGATAATGGATAAGAATAGCCAGTTCACATGATGAGCATCTTATTGATTTCTCTGTTTTACAATTGTTAGAAAATACATTCCAGATGGTCTGGAAAGAAGTCAAATACAGATAAAAGTCATGCCTTAAAATGTCTGCCTACTACATGGTCTATTCTATATCCACTTATTCACATAGTCCTAAATTTTTCATTAATCTTTTGGGATAAAGTTTTATCCCCCTACCATCTGTCAATAGTGTCTTAAGACTTTTTTTTTTTTACATTTATTAATATTCATTTTTAACATGGTTACATGATTCATGCTCCTCCTTTCCCCTTCAACCCCCCCCCGCACCCCCCCTACCCATGCGCATTTCCACTAGTTTTGTCATGTGTCCTTGATCAAGACCAATTTCCAAATTGTTGGTAGTTGCATTGGTGTGGTAGTTTCGAGTCTACACCCTCAATCATGTCCACCCCGACCCATGCGTTCATGCAGTTGTTTTTCCTATATGTTTCCTCTCCTGCAGTCC
>NC_058130.1:261751366-261795017 GCF_016433145.1 Gracilinanus agilis
CACACACACACACACACATATATATATATTGTATTTTATATATAGATATATATATAAAGATACATTTTATATATAAATATATTTTATGTATAATATATTTTATATATAGATATATATTTATATCTAGAAACAGGTATATGTTATGTGTGTGTATATATATATATATAAACATAAAATCACAAATATGCATAGATATGCACTGTTTGCATAGCACATACATATACAGATTTTATGTAATTTAACATTATGTTTCTGTTATGTGTATATCACATACAAGTTTATATATATAAAACATGTATACTTTATATAGAGATATGTAGAGACATATATGACAGGAAAACCCTGGTGTGTGTATATCACATATATATAGCTATTTTATATACATAAAATATACATATATCTAATCTTACGTGTATATATACCATGCAGATATGATGCATTATAAGCACTCAACAATAAGTACATTACAAATTTTATCTATCAATCTATCTTAATTGAGATAAAATTTTCTCTCCATATATACATACATATATATCAAACATTTTACATACAAATATATGTTATATATAATATATAATGTTTCATATATAGGTATATAATATATGAAAATTGAGATAAAATTTGTCGAGTGATTAGCACAGTACATAGTAAGAGCTGTAAAAATCTAGGAGGAGGTAGTAGTAGTAGTAGTAGTAGTACTAGTAGTAGTAGTAGTAGTACTAGTACTAGTACTAGTAGAAAAAGAGAATTTTTGAACCCAAGTCTTCTTAACTCCAGTGCTGGCCCTCTGTCACTCTATTCCACAGTTAAGACTCTACATATAGAATCAAATAAATATACTTGAATAAATAGGATGCAAACAATCAAATAAGTTCAAAATAGTATGAAAATAATCCCAATTTTAATATTTAAATATCTTCAATTCAAGCAGATCATACAGCAAAGCAGCTGTTTTATTTTATTTTATCATGCATTAATAAATTTTATTATTAATAAATGATACTTTTATATGAAAATAAAATATCATATTGCTCATTTCTGAGCAAATGCAGGTTAGGATAGGGATTATGTCTTATTCAAACTCTACTTATCCAAGTAGCCAGAAAGGTGCTTTGCTCATAATAGGAACTTGCCTCCATACCTTTGTAGATGATGTCCTCCATTTATGGAATGCTCTCCCTCCTCACCTTCTTCATATAAAATACATAATTCTCTTCAAGATTCAACTCAAAATACTACTTAGAAAGAATTATTCTTACATAATTATTTTACAGTCCAGCTGTATATATTCTCTTCACATTTCTAAAAAAAAACAATAATTTTTATTTATTTTGCATGTATTTAAATCTACTTTTCTTCAAAAATATCCCCCTTTCAAGTAGAATGTAGTTTCCCTTAGGGCAGAGAAAATTTAGACTTAATTTCTGTATCCTCAACATTTACCACAGTATCTTAATGAAAAAAGTGGAAGGATTTGAAATAAATCTTGGTCTTCTGCAGCTATATTCTCATATTAATGCTTAAATCTATTTTCTCCATTAGCTCCCTCTTTTACAAGGGATATGAATGAAGCTGAGCTTAAAGCCTTCAGGATATGACAGAAATCCTCAGTATATTCTGATTTAAGGATGTTAGAGGACTGTAAGTATGTCTGAAAGGACAGGCTCCTTTCCCTCTAATCCTAGAGAAGAGGGGGAGCTGCAATTACATGAGAAGTGAGCAAGTAGAGTTGGGGGAGATGGAAGGAACTGTGAGAATTCCAGAATAGCATCTCAATATGGATAAGTGGATAAGAGATTAGCATAAGATAATTGCATAAATAATTAATATTTTGTATTCATAAGGCTCCTTCCAATCTCCTCAAAATGCTATGAGATAGCTTTTGCAAGTATTATACACATATTTTAGATGAGAAAACAGAGGCATAGAGAAGTAAATTACTTTTCTCATGACCACATAGCTTTGCCATGAAAGAGCAGTCTTGGACCTAAGTTTCTTCATTTCTCATCTGATGTACTTTCTAGTACAATAAAGAACAAGCATTCTAAATGCAAGAGCTGTGGACTAATGAGTTTTAGAATAGGGAGAAATAGCATTCAGTTGGGAGGATGGTGGGGAGGAAGCACAATGGAGTAAGTGGAATTTGTATCAGGCCTTGCAGGATGACTATAATTTTGAAAAGCCAACTTTGATGTTAAAACCAGTGGAAATGTGCATTGGATAAGGAGTGTGTAAAAGGGGGGGGTGAAGGGGAAAGTAAAAACATGAATCATGTAACTATGGAAAATTTTTCTAAAAAAATAAAATATTTAAATAAAAAAAAAGAAAAGCCAACTTTGGGGAGATAGTATCATAATCAGAAGCAGCAGCATAAGCAAAAGAAAGATGAGAGAGGCCGAGTTTGGAGAATGAAAAGATGTCCAAGTTTGGCAAGAGAACAGTGTATGTAAAAAACAGAGAGAAGCTAGGTTAGAAAGTTCATATTGCAGAGGGCTCTTTAGTATTAAGCTAAAGAATTTGTATTTTATTCTATAGTCAGTGTGACTCATGGAAAGGATTTGAGTAGGAACATGAGATTATCATAGATTTTTTTTAGAGCTAGAAAGAAACCCAGAGATAATTAAGTCCAAACTCCTTAATTTACAGTTAAAAAAAGTTGATTATGCTCACAGAGATTATTAGGTGACATCCAATGTGGCACAGGGACAGATTATCTGACTCTAGATCCAGTGATTCTTCATCTCTTCCCCACTACCTGAAAAAAATTATTTTTTGCTTAAGGACAGAAAATTCATGGTTCAATAGAATGAATAATAGTTTGGTAGTAAGAGAGCCAGACTCAGTTACAAACTATGTAACTAACATTTTTTCTATTCTTCAGTTTCTTCATCTGCAATATGTTTGAATTAGATGATCTCTTAGGAATCTTCCAACTCTGAGTGCTCTCTTCCTAAAACTGCTAATCCTTTTTTCTGTAACAATTATAATTTTTCTTCCATAATTTTCTCTTTTTAACTTTCATCATTATATAGCTATTCTAAAACTTGGCCTTTCCATTCATTTATTTATTTCATCCTTAGACTTTTAAAAATAATACCACTTAATTACCAAAATAAAAATAAGCATTTATTTTGCACTTTAAAGTTTTCAAAGTACTTTATAAATACTATCTTTTTTAAATTTTATTATTTAATTGATTAATTTAGAATATTTTTCCATGGTTACATGATTCATGTTCTTTCCTCCCCTCTTCCCTTCCCTGTCCCATAGCCAATAAGCAATTCTGCTTGGTTTTACATATATCCTTGTAGAGTGATCTTTAGAGTCTACACCCCCAATTATATCCACATTGAACCATGTGATCAAGCAAATGTTTTTCTTCTGTGTTTCTACTTCCACAGTTCTTTCTCTGGATGTGGATATCGTTTTTTCTCATAATTGTCCCTCAGAATTGTCCTGGATCATTGCATTGCTGCTAGTAGAGAAGTCTATTACATTCTATTGTGCCACAGTGTATCCATCTCTGTGTACAGTGTTCTCCTGGTTCTGCTTCTTTCACTCTGCATCAACTCCTGGAGGCTGTTCCAGTTCACATGGAATTATTCCAGTTCATTATTCCTTTTATCATAATAGTATCCCATCACCATCAAATACCACAATTTGTTCAGCCATTCCCCAATCAAAGGGTATCCCATCATTTTCCAATTTTTTACCACTACAAAGAGCTCGGCTATAAATATTTTTGTACAAGTCTTTTTTCCTTATTATCTATTTGGGGTATAAACACAGCAGTGGTATGCCTGGATCAAAGGGAAGACATTCTTTTAAATCCCTTTGGGCATAGTTCCAAATTGCCATCCAGAATGGTTGGATCAGTTCACAACTCCACCAGCAATGCATTAATGTCCCAATTCTGCCACATCCCCTCCAACATTCATTACTCTCCCCTACTATCATTTTAGCCAATCTGCTAGGTGTGAGGTGGTACATCAGAGTTGTTTTGATTTGCATTTCTCTAATAATATTATCTTGTTTGATTCTCAAAAACTTTGTGAAGTAAGACCTTTTATTATTCTCATTTTAAAGATGAAATTGAGTCAAACCAAGATGAAATGACTTGTCTAGGGTTATATCTATCCTAACTTTACCACTGTAAGGGGGCAGTATGTGACAGGGGGCACTAAGTAATATTTTTTCTGGAAAGGGGGCGGTAGGCCAAAAATGTTTGGGAACCACTTAAGCTATATAAGTGAAAAACTAAAAAATAAGTCAGATCAAATAATGTTAGAGAAAGAAAAGCACACATATCCAGCCCAGTAGTAGAAGTGAGCATTTTTGTAGATCTGGAAGAACTGCAAAACCTATTTAATACTTATAATGTTGTGAGGTAGGTGCTATTATTTTATTATATCCATTTTACAAACAAGGAAACTGAGTCTGAGGGAAAGGCTAAGGAATGAAGACAGATTCATACACATAATATGTAGGATTTAGATTCTTATCCTCCTGATTCTGAGTCTAGTCCACTGTACCACCTAGTTGACTCCAAATGATAACAAGAAGCCTCTAGTCACTGGATGAGGGATCTTGCTAGGGAAGTCAGGGCGAAGTCAGTTATAAGGGTCAGAAACCTGCCAGCACTCTTACCATAAGATGCCTCAGGAGCACCTGAAGTTTCCAGAACTGTAGTCTTGGGGGGCTCAGAAATCCCAGAGAATTCTGATGAGTAGATTCAATGATATAAGAAATGGTGTTTTGACCACAGTTGCAGAGCAGAGAGCCACCTGTATTGAGATCAGGACACTCTAGGGAAGATGGACGACCACAATATTCTAATCAGAGATATTCCAGATGGGCCTAAAGGACAGGATCTCTAGGATACTCTAGGAGAGTGGGGAAAGCTAATGCTGGTAAATGTTTAACAATCCCTCTAGGGAAAAAAAAGTATAGAGGACACCCTTTTCAATTTGTGTTTCTATTAACATTTTATCTATCACTTTCACAAGTCTAGAAAATCAACAAAACAATAAACCAAATCTTGATTTATGGTGATTGTCAGTTTTCAGAGTGTAAATGTTTACACTGAAAATTTAACAATTATCCCAAGAGCCAGCTTAAACTGGCTTCAGCACACCCCTTACCACCCTCTCACCTGAGATGTTCCAGATTAATTTATAGGAGATGAAATCTTGTAACTGGAAATGAAAAAAACAAAGTCACAATCAACAATGGACTGACAGCCTAATACAAAAGTCCAAAATTAGTAACTGAGGAAATAGAAATATTATCAATCAACATTGTATTGATTAAGTAACTATTATGTGGTTGGTACTGTGCTAAGTATTGGGGATACAGGTACAATGAATGGCACAATTCCTATTCATGATGAGTTTACACTTAATGAGGAAGAAAATGCCAATAAAAATCATATACAACATAAATATAAAGTTAATAAATTCCATGTATACAAAGTAATTTTATAAAATTTAGTCTGGGAGGGAAGGTACTAATTTGAGAGGAGTCAGTTAAGAGTTCTTGAAAAATATGGTACCTGAGCTGCATCTCAAAGGAAGAGTCAATAAATGAACCAACATTTATTAAGCATTTACTATGTCACACACTATGCTAAACATTGAGGGGGAAAAAGAAAGCCCAAAACAATGTCTTCCCTCAGGGAGTGCACATTCTAATGAGGAGAAAACATGCCAACAATTATGTATTTATAAAACATATACAGGATAAATGGCAAGTAATCTTAGAGCAAAAACACTAGCATTTTTTAAAATCCTACTATGTATTTATTCTACGGCAGAAGAGCAGTAAGGGCTAGGAAATGGGGATTAAGTGAATTGTCCAAGGGCACATAGCTAGAAAGTGTCTCAGGCCAGATTTTAACTCAGAAGCACTAGCTTTCTCTCTCTCTCTCTCTCTCTCTCTCTCTCTCTCTCTCTCTCTCTCTCTCTCTCTCTCTCAATAGCCACTTTCCAAACTAGGACGGTAGAGAAGGGCTAAAGCTCTTATAAACACAGAAAAGAGTGAACAATGATATAAAATGGAAACAGCTCCCCCAGTGGCTGCTGACCTTCCCCAACATCAGCCCACCACCAAATACCATTGAGTACTGAAGAGGATAACAGCAGTTACTATTGCTAATAGAGGAAGGAGGGAAGAATGACGTTGGTAGACAAGAGTCCAGCCAAGGGCCACAGCAAACACAAGCCACCCATCTAAAGTTCTTCTGTCCTAACATAACTGCCATCAGCCCCTAGCTCCAACTGTAGAAAGTGGGCTAAGCCTAGCTTTATTCAGAAACTCCAAGGGGCCAGAGCGATGGGAATGGTCGCTCAGGGTCAAGTCAGTGTGATCCAGGAATGAAGCCAGAACTTGAAGTCAGGAGTGAAAGAGTAAAGCATGGCTCAGGAAGTCCATGCCAGAATTAATTGTGCCTCAATCCACCAAATCACAAATAATGTGTATTAATGACAAAAATGTTATTAAGTACAAAATGGTAGAATTTTTTTTAAATTAAAAATTGTTTGCTTCTTTGTTTCTCTTCAGTTCCAGATAGGTCCACATGACCACACAAGAGAGAGAGGCTATGAATGGGAAAACAGATATGGGGGGCAGGTTGACAGTAATCCTGAAAGTTCATGTGTCCTAGAGTCACCATGTCAACCTGCCCTACTCTTCTGCCCAGAAATTGTTTCTCATATGACCACTAATTTGGTTGGCATCATTCCAGGAATTGCCATCATATAGACATTTCTCATTGCCAGTGGGCATATCTTCCTTTGCTGAACTGCTCTCCATGTCACTTCAGTCACCTTTTGATACCTTTCCTTGAACCAGGACCTTTTCTAGGTGAGATCATCCCATTCATTTTCATGTTTATCATTACTCATTGTGAATTGTCCTTTGTCATAGGCTGATTTCTTCTAATTCACAGCCCACCAATTGCTCTTTACAAAGAAGGTAAGAGAGAAGGAATGTGATCAAATGAAATGTTTAATTCAATCTTTCACTCTGCCTTCCCTTTCTTCTTCTTCTCACCCAGACCTTGACTTTTCCTTTCAATATCCTGTTATAATTCACCCTCTGAATTTGGAATTTTTTTTGCTTATGCCTTCTTACTTGCTGTCCCCTTAGAATATATTTCCTCCTTGACTCTGCCTCAGGAGTCTACCGCCTGGCTTCCTTGACCTCCTTCAAGTTTCAGCTCAAACTCTACCTTCTACAAGAATACTAGTTCTAGGGGGTAGCTGGGTTGCTCAGTGGATTGAGAGCTAGACCTAGAGACAGAAGGTCCTGAGTTCAAATCTGGCCTCAGACACTTCCTAGCTGTGTGACCCTGGGCAATTTACTTGACCCCCATTGCCAAGCTCTTATCACTCTTCTGCCTTAGAACCAATACACAGTATTGTTAAGTATTGGTAAGGGTTAAAAAAAAACAAGAAAGAATGCTAGTTCCCAGCCACAGGATAGAGGACTGGTTGTGGATCAAGTGCTTCTGCTGCCTCAAAACGTGAACTGGGTCAACCTGGAAGGAGCCATCAGTGGTTTCCCACAGGCCTGCAACCCTCTCTTGGCATTCGTTCTAGCAGCCAGATCTTTTTGAAGTTTTCCATCCCTGCCACTTTAGACTTTTGTGTCATATGTGTGATATGCTTTCTCACCTCCTGATCTATCTGGTTTTATGTCGAGGTATATCCATTTTGTGTCCACTATCTTATATTTCAGTGACAAATATAGCATTTGTTTCTTTCTCCTTTTTGTTTCTTTATCCAAATACTTCCAGCCATGCCCTACACCTTTCACTTTCATCCCTGGCCTTTCCTAGATTTCCTCATAGGAGGGTATCTTTTTTTTTTTTTTTAAACCCTTACCTTCCATCTTGGAGTAAATACTGTGTATTAGCTCCAAGGCAGAAGAGTGGTAAGGGCTAGGCAATGGGGGTCAAGTGACTTGCCCAGGATCACATGGCTGAGAAGTGTCTGAGGCCAGATTTGAACCCAGGACCTCCCATATCTAGGCCTAATTCTCAATCTACTGAGCTACCCAGCTGTCCCCACTTAACTTCTTAATATGCAATATTACATACAGTCTCCCCTATTTCTGCTCCTATTTCTTTTGGGAAAAAAAGATCAACTTGAAATAAAGAAGGTTACCAAAGAAACAACAACAAGGATCTTTAATGGAGGCAAGAAATTATAATTTGGGACACCAGCAGCCTTGAAGTACTGGAGTGCTCCTGAGAGGCAGAAAGGAGAGGATTTAACTTCGCTTCAAGTGGGACAGGTGCTCAAATTAGGAGTCAACAGGAAGGGTTAAGTTGTTTTACAAAATACCAGAAGGACAAGGAGGTTCAAGGAATGGTGATATCTAGACAGGACAGCAGGTGCCAGGTGCAGTAATGAAGAGGAAGCCACAAGACTGGTTCCAAAAGGTATGAACCTGTTCTGACCATGAATGAGGTCAGATTCAGATAACTTCTCTGATGTCTGCATTTAACAAAAGGTATCCCTATTCAGAAGCATCTCATTGATGGCTAAGCACTCACATCTTCCTCCTTGTACTCTAGTTTCATCTGACTTATTGCATGAACTTTGAATATTTGTATGAATCCATTTGAAGATATGGGTTTTAGTAAAGATTTCCTTTTTTGTTTTTGAATGTTGTCTCCTATGAACTTTTAAGTATCTCACCTGCTAGTTTTCTTCCTTAATTATAGCTAGCACCGCACTGGTGTCTAACTAATGGTGTCTGTAATATTTTTTCTCTCTCTCCTCTATCTTTTTTTTAGGTTAAGGCTTTTTTGACTCAATTGAAAACAAATCTCTCAAATACATTTGTAAGAATAGGGAAGGAGAAGAATATGACTCTTTAATGGCAATTATAGAAAATAAGGGACAAATAAGATAGATAATGAAATCTTATACTGACAAAGGCAAAAACCTATTAGCCGATTGTTATTCCTTTACAAAGTACAAAATTAGTAGGATAAATGACTGACTACTGTCTTCGTATTCCTTTAGTGGTATGGGGAGGTTTTTTTAAAAAATTATTCAGTTGGAAGGGGAAAGGTCTATTCTTATTCCTTTACAAAGTGACTGACTACTGCCTTGGTATTCCTTTACTAGTATAGGGAGACTTTTTTTAAAAATCATTCAGTTGGAAGGGGAAACATTATTAGCCATGCAAAAATTGTAAAGTTCTTGATAGCTCTTAAAAAGTTGAATAGGGATTTTCCTAGGTGGAGCCAAGATAGTGGAGAGAACCAGAATAGCTCCTTGTCACCATGAGAATCCTCTCCAGTGAAGATTAAAATATCACCACAAAACAAATACAGTAGTGAAAGAATCAAAAAGGAGGCAGAGCAAAACAATTTTCAAGAAAAGAAAAACCCAAAAGGTAGGCAGAGAACATTTAGGGCACTGGGGTGAGAGAAGAGAAGAGCCTGAAGAGGCTGTAGCAAGGAGAGAAGAGCAAGCTGAGAGCAAACCACACCCCCATACCCCACAAACACACACATCTGCTGTCACAGGTTCAGAACATAAGCCCAAGCCAATATTCATACTCTGGGATCCTGACTGGGCAAATAGTGGTACAACCTGATACATCCCTTGAAATTTCAAACCTGTGGAGAAGTCCAGAGTCCCAGCCTAGGGCAGTCAGTCTGAGCTGAAGTGTGCTAGTCCTTGTGGGCCCAGAGCGAAGCCAGGAATCCCACTCTGGGCTTGGGATAAGGGCATAGTTCATACTTTGGGGTGAAGTCACATTTCATAGCACTGTCCCATCTTTTTGCCCAAAATTATAGGCAGAGCTCTAGGACATGGCAATCAGCAATGTGCCTGATTAGATCAAGCACACGTGGAGACCAAAATTGAGCCTAAGCCTGGGGCTAAAATTTGATCAGTTCCTGACCTGATCAAGTTCAGAGTGGCATCAAAGCTTAGCCCAAGCCTGAGGCAAAGGTTTAAACCAACAGCATTTCGAGAGTCAATTGAATCAGCAGGGGGAAGGGACTCTCAGAACTCTCAAGCCCTCAGACCATCACATCAGACTCCAAGAACTCAAACTGGTAAAAACCTAGAAAATAAGCTAAAAATAGCATCAAGGAAGGACTGAAGTTTAAGAAGGTACCCCAATATCCCAGAAAATGAAGTCTACCTATAATTATATAGGAAAAATGAGCAAGCAACAACAAAAAAACTAACTCTAAAAAATTTGTGTACAGATACAGAAGGGGACAGTGAAAGCAAAGCAAATACAAGCAAAGTCCAAAAGAAAAATATGGATTGGACACAGAATCTGGAAGAGTTCAAAAAAGACTTATAAAAAACAATTAAGAGAGGCAGAGGAAAAGTGGGGAAGAGATATGAAAGTGATGCAAGAAGAAATTAAAGTAATGCAAGAAGAAAGGAAAGTGATGTAAGAAGAAATGAAAGTAATACAAAAAGAAATGGTCCAATTGAAAAAGGAGAACCAAAAACTGACAGAAGAAAATCAGATCTTAAAAATATGAATTGACCATCTAGAAACTAATAATTTCATGAGAAACAAAGAAACAATAAAGCAGAATCAAAGGAATGAAAAAACAGAAGAAAACATAAAATATCCTATTAAAAAAAACAACGGACCCAGAAAATAGATCTAGGAGAGAAAATTTGAGAATTATTGGACTACCTGAAAGCCCTTATCAAGAAAAAATCTTGGACATCATGCTACAAGAAATTATCAAAGAAAACTGACCAGAGATCTCGAACAAGAAAATAAAATTGAAATTGAAAAAATTTACAGATCACTTCCAGAAAGAAATCCTCAACTGACAACATCCAGGAATGTAATAGCTAAATTCAAGAGCCACAAATCTAAGGAGAAAATCTTTCAAACAGCATAAAAGAAACCAATCAAATGCCAAAGCAGTACAATCAGGATCACACAAGATCTAGTAGCTTCTACATTAAAGGACTGAAAGGCACGGAATATGATATTCAGGAAGGCAAAAGATTTGGGTTTACAACCCAGTCACCTATCCAGCAATACTGAGTATATTCTTTCAGGGGAAAAAATGGACATTCAATAAGATAGGAGATTTCCAAGCATTCCAGAGGAATAAGCCAGACATAAATAAAACATTTGAAGTCCAAACAGGAGATACAAGAGAAGCCCAAAAAGGTAAATGAGAAAGAGAAAATTTAAGGGATTCATTAAGGTCAAAATGTTCCTATGTCAACACAGAAAGAAGATATTTGAAACTCCCCAAAACTACTCTTAGTAGTAGAGAAGATAGAAGGAATTTACTCAGAAAGAGGGTGGGGTAGTAAGCTGGTTATAATGATATGGTGTATATAATATAAGATGATATGTATGTATGATATGTGTACATATGAATGATATGTAAAAAAATCAAAGGGTGAAAGAGAAAAGAAAAGAAAGGGAAGGGAGATATAGAATGGGGTAAATTACATAACTTAAAGACCTGAGAAAATCATTATAGAGAGGTGTGTAAATGAAATTAACTCTAGCCCATTCATAGTCAAAAATCTACTATTTAGATTATATCATCCCCACCTCCCTCAAAAGGAATGGGGAGATAGTTGATCACACATGACAATAAGTATCAAATCAAGAACAAGGGACTGCCCTTTGCGTAGTCCAAATCAGTGTAGAGGCTGCCATTGGTCCACTTGAATTAGAGGTGGGCCCACAGGAAATGATGAGAGACACTATCTTTTTAAATATGTGGGTTACAACCTGGTGAAAAAAGTTCCGGCTTTGGACTTGGGGCTGAAGGTGCTTGGCTGAGACCTCAGAATGCTTCTACTCTAAATTGTCACGAGGGTAAATTAGGCTGACTTCCTTGGCCTATCTTGGCGTTTCCAAACTCTGCTTTAAGTAGGCTTATAGCCTCTCTGATTTCTAAGGTCTTGTGGCTTGTAACCAGTTTAATTAGTCTTTTAACCCTCTTTCTCTGTCCAGGCCTCTCCAGGCCTGGACTGGCCTCTCCCTCTCTTTATTTACCTACCTTTTACCTTCCTAATTGTAAATAAACTACCTTAAACTGGATCCTGACTTGGGTCTATTTTAATTATGGAATCAATCTGAATTGTTGATTCCTAGTGGCCACACTTTAAATATATATTTATAAAATACCTAAAATCTCCCTCTTACAGAGGGGAGGATAAGGGTGATGATGGGGAAAGATTAACGTTTACTCTCATCATTACTGACTCAGAGAGGGGGGAAAAGTATCCTCAATGGGGTATAGAATTCTATATTACCCTACAGAGAAGTAGAAGGGAAATAAGACAAGAGAAGGAGGGAAGTAATTGAAGGGAGAGGGAAATTGGGGAAGACAAAAAGCAAAATACAGGTCAGGAGGAACAGAGTAAAAGGAAATAGAGCAGGAAGTAAAGGGGATAATAGGACGAGGGCAATACACAGTTACTAATCATAATGTTGAGTGTCAATGGGAGGAACTCACCCATAAAACAGAAGTAGATAGCAGAGTGGATTAAAATCATAATCCTACTATATTTTGTTTACAAGAAACACATTTGAGGGAGGATGACTCACACAAATTCAAGGTAAAAGGCTGGGGCAAAATTTATTGAGAATCATCTAAAGTAGAAAAAGCAGGAGTAGTAATCATGATACCAGACAAAGCTATAGTAGAAAATGATCTGACTAAAAGAGATAAGGAAGAAAATATATTTTGCTAAAGCAGTGATGGGCAAACTATGACCCAAGGGCCACATGTGGCCCCCTGAAATGTTCTATCTGGCCTCACAACATTATTCCTAATCTAAAAAAATACAATGTGTAGGATACAATACAATGAAACTTCAAAAGAGTTGCCTTAGAAAGAGACTGACAGATGAGCATTTCCTTTCCTTTGGCCCCCTCTTTAAAAAGTTTGCTCATCACTGTGCTAAAGGGTACTATAAACAACGAAGTAATATCATTACTAAACATTTATGCACTAAATTGTATAACACCTTGATTTTTAAGGCAAAAATTATAGGAGCTTAAAGAGGAAATATATAGTAAGACCATACTAGTGGGGGATCTCAACCTTCCCCTTTCAGAACCAGATAAATCAAACCAAAATATAAATATGAAAGAAGTAAGGGAAGTAAGGAAAGAAGTAAGGAAATGAAATGTTACAAAAATTAGAGTTAATAGATACCTGGAGAAAACTGAACAGGGATAAAAAGGAATATGCCTTCTTCTCAGTAGTACATAGTAAATATACAATGATCGAACATGTACTAGGATATAGAAATATTGCAAACAAATGCAGAAAAGTAGAAATAATAAATTAAACTTTTTCAGATCATAATGCAATAAAAATGATAACTAACAAGGGTCCATGACCAGGAAAATTTTAAATTAATTGGAAAGTAAATAATCTAATTCTTCAAAGCTCATGGGTCAGAAAACAAATTATAGAAACAGTTACAAACTTAATTAAAGAGAATGACAATGAGAAGACAACATATCAAAATCTATAGGATACGGCCAAAGCCATACTCAAGGGAAAATATATATCTCTGAGTGCCTATAACACAGAATAGAGAGGGAGGAGATCAATTAATTGGGCTTACAACTTTTAAAAAAATAGAAAAAAACAATTAAAAATCACCAGATTAAAAACTAAATTGGAAATCCTAAAAATTAAAGGAGAAATTAATAAAATTGAAAGCAAAATAACTATTAAACAAATAAATAAGACTAGGAACTGGTACTTTGAAAAAACAAATGAAATAGATAAAGTACTGGTTAATCTAATAAAAAAGGAAGAAGAGAAACAAATTTACTCTATCAAAGATGAAAAGGGTAATCTCACCTCTGATGAATAGGAAATTAAGGTAATTATTAAGAACTATTTTGCCCAATTATATGGCAATAAATATGACAATCTAGGTGAAATGGGTAAATATTTTACAAAAATATTAATTTTCTAGATTAACAAAAGAGGAAATAGAATACTTAAATAATCTCATCTCAGAAAAAGAAATCGAACAAAACATCAAGGAACTTCCTAAGAAAAAATCCCCAAGGCCAGATGGATTCACAAGTGAATCCTACCAAACATTTAAAGAACAACTAATCTTAACAAACTATTTGATCTATTTATTTAATTATTAAATTAAAAGATTATTTAATCTATACAAATTATTTTACAAAATTAGCAAAGGAGGAGTCTTACCAAATTCTTTTTATAACACAAATATGGTACTAATTCCAAAGCTAGGTAGACCAAAAACAGAGAAAGAAAACTTCAGACCAATTTCTTTAATAAACATGGATGCAAAAAATCTTAGATAAAATGGTAGCAAAAAAATCACAGCAAGAAAGAAATAATGAAATGGAGGATTTCTATGTGACCTGGAAAGACCTCAAAGAACTTATGCAGAGTGAAAGGTGCAAAGCCAGGAGAATATTGAACACAGAGATTGATACATTATGGTACAATTGAATAGACTTTTCTACTAGCAGCAATGCAATGATCCAGGACAGTACAGAGGAACTTATAAGAAAGAATACTATCCACCTCCAGAGAAAGAACTATGAGAACAGAAATGCAGAAGAAAAACATATGATTGATTGTGTGTTTCAATGGGTATATGATTGTGGTTTTGATGTTAAAAGATCACTCTATAAAATATGAATAATATAGAAATAGGTTTTGAACAATGATACATGTATAACCCAGTGGGATTGCTCATTGGTTATGGGAGGTGGGAGAGAAGAGGGGAGAGAAAGAATATGAATCATGGACCCATGAAAAAATATTCTAAATAAAGAACCTGACTTTCTTCTTAGGATTCCTAAAAAAAAAAAAGTTGAATATTACCAACTTTGAATATATGGAAGAAAGGAAGCAGATAAAAGGAATTCAAGTGAAAATTATCCCTGGAAAACTGGAACTCACAGGGGAAAGCAACTGATGCAGGGAACCCAGGTAAGGTGATTTGCCCAGTATTTCATACACAAGAGATCACCTGGGAAAAGATATTGAGTTAGGAGATAGAATATCTTATAAGGGGAAGAGCTAACAATCCTATTTGATTAGAAGAGAGTTTGTGGTTTTTTAAAAAAATCATAATTCGAAACATATGCTGAAAATAAAAACTAAGGCAGTAAATTCATTCAAAGTACTATTGACAGTGTCATCAATTCTGTTCTCCAATATGCCTAGTGTTATATGTATAAATTGCTGAAACATGGTATATATAGAAACAAAATTTAACACTATCCATTAATATTTGTTCAATATTTCCAACAGGAAGAAATGTCTCATTTTCAGGGTAATCCAATCAAAGTAGACTGGTTATAATGATTAATATTGTTTATCCATTCTATAGCTATTAATGATACAGCTTAGTGAGAACTGCATGCTGTGATAAAGATTTTATTTTTGACCTTGAAATAAAAGGAATAGAGCATTATGGCTTATATGGATTCTAATAGGCCAAAACAACATAGCTTTAGTTTACCCAAACCTCATTGGGTATATAATTTTCCATAAAATGGAGTGATTTGAATGTCAAATTTTCTCAAACAAGAGTTTAAAATTTGTCTTATTGGTCAGCATCTCTCAGCAATACTTATATACCAAAGTTTATTCATTTGTTTTTAACCCACATAGGACAGTCATTATTGCTTTACAAATCTTCAGAATAATCTATTTTTTTCATGGATTTCAGATTTGAAAGTAATCTTGGATATTGTGTAACCATGTCCCTTCATTTTACAATTTAGGAAACTGATGTGTAGAGGGGCAAAATGACCTGCAGAAAGTCGTTCACCTAGAGACTAATAGAGCCATAATTCAAACCCTGGTTTTCTGACTGGAAATCCAGTGTTCTTTCCATTTCACTGTGTTGCACTGCTTATTCATTCATTTATTCATTCATTCCATGAATGCTTATGAAGAATCTTTTATGTGTAATATGTTTCTTTTGTAACTATATATTTTGACACTATGATGCTAAACATTCATCATAATTATTGCCAACTCACAGGAAAGCAATGGTCAGAAAAAGAGAAAATTTAAATTGAATAGCTAATCAGTAGAATTTCTTGACAAAAACAAAATATGAAAATGAAATTGCCTGCAAAATAATTTTCTAAGTGGCTCATTTATTAGCCAAATATGGAAAGCTATTTTAAATTGTAGACTAATTAAATTGTGTTTAATTGCATCAGCCTAGGAAATATGATCAGAGAAAATAAAACTTATATAAGACAATTGCCTTATGATTCAATTAAAATATTATTCCCATGGACTGATATCAGTATTTAGTAGCACTCATCTGTGTGAAAAGATATTTCTAATAAGATATATAAAGTCTTGTTACAGATCAGCATTAAATTGATTTTGATGACAGAGAAAACTTTGAACTCTAAGTATAAATGTTCCTTCCAAAAGAAATATTTTCAATTATCATCATTAAATTTTTGGATTTTGTAAACAAAATGTGACTTACTCAAGTATGTGCAAAAGGAGCAATTTAAACCCAGATCTTCCTAACACCTAGACTTTATCAACTCATATCCTAGGGCAGCACTGAAGGAGGTTCTATAAAAGTATGTGCAGTCTCAAGACTTCCTCAATTTTTTCTTTCATTTTTATGAGTGTAACCAAACACTATGGACAGCAGAGTTAAGCTAAGGAGGACTTTTTTCCTTCCAAATAGAAAGAGAAGGAGCTGTTTCCTTCCAAAATGTACCTCTTTCTGCCCACTGGGCTTTTTCAAAGATTAATGTTCTCCTTGGTTACTGTCTTCTCCTCATTCCTCTACATGTGGGAAGCTGCAGATTTTTTGTCTAAGACCTTGCTCCTCTCATCTTGATACAACGATAAGCTTAGTTTTACTTAAAAGTAAAAGAAATTAGTAGATCCAGTTTAAATTCTTGCTATTAGTAAATTTGCCAGAGATGACTAATAAAATCATAAACATAAGATCCTGTCATACATACAAGCTGAAAGATAAAGTCCTCACATTTAATTGAGATTTAAACTCTGACCTATGTAAATTCTATATATCAACATAACTACTAGCACCCTTTGATTTTTCATTAAAATATATAATTAAAGACATCCATGACTCAAAAGCAATTAAAATTGATCTTACATTCATCTTCAAAGAGCTAGCTTTAAAACACTATTGAAAGCAGCAAAAGAATGGCTAAAAATGAAGAGAAACAATTCATTTAAATACTCCATCCTTTTAGATGGAAAAGGAGGAGCTATAACAAGGGTTTAAAAGGAGGTACTTTGCCAGTCTTCTGGATTTTCAGCCAGGAGAAAGTTCACCAGTGATCAGTCATGTTTCATGTTCTGGTCCAAACTTTGGTGTCACTGCTAGTGGAGCCTCAGCACACACAACACCATTCCCCTCTGCCTCTGGGTCCTGAGCAGTGATTTACTTTTTTTTCTCTCCCTCTCTTTTCTCTGTTTATTATAGACAATTCCAAAGCAAATATTGCAGCTAGAACTTCCCCTTCCAAGGCTGCCCAGGCTTTCCCAGAGCCAAGGAAGAACAATTTCCCTTCAGTACTACAAATTCTAGGTCAGGTTGGTGGATCAGTGGATGGAATGCTGGACCCAGACTTAGGAACACCAGAGTTCAAATCCAGCCTCAAAAAGTTATTAGCTATGTGATCCTAGGCAAATCGCTTGATTCTATTTGTCTCAGTTTCCTCATCTGTAACTGAGCTAGAGAAGAAAATGGAAAACCATTCTAGTACCTTTGCCAAAAAAACCCTGAATGAGATCACAAAGAGTTGGACATGACAAAACT
Source organism: Gracilinanus agilis (assembly GCF_016433145.1). NCBI lineage: Eukaryota > Metazoa > Chordata > Mammalia > Didelphimorphia > Didelphidae > Gracilinanus > Gracilinanus agilis. The sequence continues at coordinate 261,769,180 of NC_058130.1, forward strand.
ACAATATTACATATTTTAGGATTCCTATCTAGTTTTTTGATACCTTCCTTTAATCTTCAGAAGAGTTAGCCCCTTTCAAAGACACTAAAAAAAAAAAAGAATTTTTAATCTAAACTCTGTTATTCTCCTCTTCTGTTGTCTGTTGCTTAGCATAGTGCCTAGCATATAGTAGTTGCTTAGTAAATGTTTATTGACCGATTGAACAAGGGACATTTCATTTTTTAATCTTTGTTCTTTAGCTCCTAGCACAATGCCTGGCTCAAAGTAGGTGCTTGAAAAGTTATCATTGATTGATTGATGAGAAAGGGGGAGGATTCCTAGATATTTTTAAATTTTTGAGAGGATGAGACAAGAATCTGCTGGTTTTTTTCCCCTACTCTCTTCTATGAACTACCAATAAGTACATTTCCTATTAAATTTTTTTCTTAACATTGTAATAAAGCAAGAAGTATGCTCTAGAAAATTTTTGTTTGCGCAGGTTGCTTTTGTGGTTTTAAAATATTTTAGAGAAATTGTATTAACAAGCTCATTTTGTAAAGCTCTGATATTACATCGGGTCCTACAGGATTAGTTTTCTTTCTTCAAATATAAAAATTTCAATTGATTATTTCAGTTAAATGTTTTTTAGTAGTTTCCATTTCAAACCCTCTATTCTCTAGATGAAGAATATTGTTGTTGCATGTGGTCTGAATATCTTTCGTGTTTTGGTTTTTTTTTTTTTTGTACATCCTGAAGATGCTACCAGGTATGCATCTTAAATAGGAAGACACCAACAGTATTCCCAGAATGGTGGATGTGAAATGCCCAACTGGCTAAGTCTAAAGCCTTCCTCATTAGTACTCAGACAGTAAATAGAGGTGGGACTGCTAGACTGTGCAAATAACATGGTCTTAAATGAAATTAGGTTTATTCAGAGATAAGCACTTCAAACTGATACATTTCTCAGAATATAATCATCCAAGATAATATCTGAATTTAAAGGCCTTTAATAATTATATTAGGGCCTATGGACCCGCTTTATTTTCCCACTTAGATGCAAATACTCTAATGGAATGTTTGTTTGAATATATTATCAGAATACAGAGAACTGTGCAGCTAAAGATGAAACTTAAGTCACTCTTTGGAGAATCCATTGTCTACCTCCACAATCAGAAACTGTGACATCTGAATGTACTAAAAGTGAAATTGAAGAGATGGTTCAAGAGGATTACTGAAAGAGTTCAAATTGCATTATCCCAATCTATTCTTCTACCATTTTATTTTTTTGTATCAAAAAATGTTTCCTATGCGTAATTCTTTCTTTTTCTCTGTAAATATTTCTTGGATCCACTTGCCAGTCAATAGTTGTCTGGCAGAGATGTCAAACATGCTGCCTATGGGCTATAGGTGGCCCACAACACTCCCAAGTATGACCACAAGCCAGATTAAAATATAACTGTGGAATCTTTAACAAAATAAATAAAAACACAATAACATCCTCTATTTAAACTAAATCAATATGTGATCCTTTGAGATCTTTATATCTATATAGTGGCCCATGTTTCCATTTCAGTTTGACACTACTGTTCTTAACCTCCTTTTTTTTTAGTTCTTTTCCTTTCTGTCAAGGGCAGCTAGGTGGTGCAGTGGAGAGAATTCTAACCCTGGAGTCCAGAAGATGTCTTCCTAAGTTCAAATTTGTCCTCAGACCCTTTCTAGCTGTGTGACCTTGGAGAGTCACTTAGTCCTATTTGCCTCAATTCCTCATCTGTAAAATGAGCTAGAAAAGGAAATGGCAAATTACTCCAACATTTTTGCCACAGAAACTCCAAATGGATCATGAAGAGTTCGATTCAACTGAAACAACTAAACAACAAAACTTTTTTAAAAGACTAAACAGACAACTTTAAGTTGTTTTGTTTTGTTTTGTTTGTTTGGGGAGTTCCATCTTTAAGTCAAAAGTATCAAAATGTTGACATGCTTGAGAAACTATTTCCTTTTTAAAAAATTTAAAAAATGACTATTCCCTACTTCTAGGTTTCCACTTGTTCTCTTTCTAAAACTCTCCAATTTCAGTAGCCTCACTTACAAAAAATAGTTTTTCATGTAATAGGAATACTTTATATCTATAATGTAATGGTCAAAGTATGACAATTCTAACAACAAGATATTAAAAATATCAAATTCTATTTTGCAGCAAGCTGATGCCATCAGCAATTATCATTATGCTGATTGGAGATGGATGGATCATTTTATTCAGGGGTGTATTCTTCTGGTTGGTTTTCATAGAAGTAGATGAGTGTCACCATGGATAGGTTTCTGGATCTGGACTTAAGGATACTCAGGTCAAACACAGATTCAGACCCTATATATGTGGTGCTGGGCAAGTCCCTTAACTTCTGTCTGCCTCGGTTTCCTCATTTGTTAATGACACCTACCTCAAAGTTTTATTGTGAGGGAAAAAATAGGATATTACTTAAAAAATGTTTTGCAAATCTTAAGATGTCATATAACTGTGAACTGGTATTATAGACACCAAGCTATGTATATGTGTGAGTATATATGTGGGTACATATATTCATATTTATATAATATATATAAAACATGTCTTAATTTGGTCAATTATGATTCAGGGAAAAAAGAAGGATAAGTATACTCAATGATGTATAGTTAACACAGGGAAGAAAATATTTTCTCAAAACTTTAAAGAAAACACTGTCTTTAATTCTTTTCTTTATACACTTTGCTACCTACAGCAATACAATCCAGGACAATTCTGGTTGACTTATGAAAAAGAATGCTATCCACCTCCAGAAAAAGAACTGTTGGAGTTGGAATGCAGATGAAAATATATGATTTATCACTTGTTTATTTCACTATATGATTTGGGGTTTTGGTTTTGCAAGATCATTCACTTACAAAAATGAATAATATAGAATATTGTTTTACGTGATAATAATGTATAACTCAGATTGAATTGCTTGTCAACTCTGGGAGGAAAGAAGGGATGGAGACAACATGAATCCTATAACTTTGGAAAACTTATGTGGGCATTTGTTATTGAAATAATACAAATATAAAACATTAAATTTTTTCTTTAATATTATCTACAATAAATCTATTTAAATATATAACCAAATTTTTAAATGACAAATAAAAAATTACCTCAAAACAGACAAAAATAATAACTGATATTTATTATAGGGCAGTTAAAGTTTTCAAAGTACTTTACATCCATTATTTTATTTGATCCTCAAAACAACTCTGTGAGCCACTACAGACAAGGAAACTGAGGCTTCAAAGAAGATGAATAAACTCTCTATGACACTTAACAATTGTGCAATGAAACTTAAATTTCATTCTTCCTAATTCGAGTTCAATGTTTTACCCTTGTACTATGCTATTTCTAGAAAAGAAATGCTTAGAAATAGACCGCTAATTTTGCAGGCTCTATGTTCATTTGGTGGATTATGCAATGCATATGAGGCACTAAAGTGGTGCAAACTCGCTTAAATTCATGGAAATGGTCTCCATTATGTTCCCTCACTATAGTTCCTCGACTTCTTCACATTACCACACCTTCTTAACAAATAGTGTTACTACGCCCCCCTTTTTTTGACTATTCTCTTTTTTTCTGAATAACGATTGCCATCCAGAATTTCATGATAGTCATTCATTTCATCCCCTCCAAAGTCAGTGAAATCTCTTCATATCAAAAATTCCAGTTCCTCTTGCTTATTGCCTAAATTTGACAGTCCTTGAATATCATTATCTGGAATTCAAACCTCAGCTCTGCTAGATGCTACATATATGACCAGGGATTGATTGCCAACAAATAAATTCAATTATCTATTATAACTAAAAATATTCCCTTGACCCTAATATTACATGGTACTAAGTAACTCATTTGGAAGCCTTTTGTTTCCTCATATATAAATAAGTAGATTAAACTAGATGGAATCTAAAGTACCTTACTTCCATTACCTTATTTGAGCCTCATAACAACTCTGTAAAATACCACAGACATGGAAACTGAAGTTTCAGAAAGACTGAGTAACAAATGTTCATTGGAACTTGAATTCAGTTTTTCCTGACTTGGTTCCAATGCTCATGTCCCAACACATAGCTAGAATGAATACATTCCTTGTTTTAGGGGACAGCTTGTACAGTGTCTAGGAGTTAGGAGGAAGTGGAGTGCTTTGTGTAAAGAAAAGCAAAAAAATCCAGATTGGACCATAGAGAATATGAAGAGATTTAATGTATAATATTTTCCTAATCCACAAATCCAATGAAAGACATTCTAAAAAAGCCAAACAAATCAAATATCTAATAAAGTGAGTTTCAATACAATTCTTTGAATTTATTAAGTGGCTACATACATACAGTTCATTAAAAGGCATGACTAAAATTGATTTGAATCTGTAGAAAGAATGAAATTAACAAGTTGAGTGATTCTTCTTGATTTTTAAAGGAAAAAAATTACCTAATCCTGAATTTCAGAAGCAATTAAAATAAAAAGACTTTAAATATAACTTACAATTATCCTAGAAGAGATTATAAAACAAGACAATGATAATGTTAGGAAAATAAGCATCAAGAACATTACAAATAAGCATATGCTTCAGGAGTTCATCAGAGGAGATGACAATCTTATCCCAAACCTTTTTGGAACCATATCATTGTTAAATGAAAACATTTTTTTTCACATCATGTAGTTCATGTAGAGAATAAGGACACTTTTAGTTGACCAAAAAGAGGGAATAAAATAACCCAGGTCAAAAAAATGAGAGAATTTTTGTGTTCCTCATATGAAGTCATTGTAAATTACTAATATCAAATATGATTATTTTCTTTAAAAAATTAATGGGACAGCAAAATCAACCTTTCCTGAACAACTTTGTTCTACACCCCAAAAATTTGGAATATGACCTGGCAATAATGCTCCGTGTACCCAAATAGATGGATATTAAGAGACAATCTGAATACAAAAATGGGTCATGTGGTTGGCAAGACAGGTAAATAAATTGTGCTTGCAGAAATGGCAAATATCTGACTGTTGGGAATTGTGAAAATAGAGTTGAAAACTTTTGAAGATTAATGAAGTCTCCTGTGAAGAAATGTCCTTTCAATTTGTCATGTTAAATTATTAAGATATGTTATCAGCATGCAGCCTGCCAGGTGGTTCATCCCCACACTCAGAAATTTTATTTTTGCTCCTACAAGAGTGTAATTATAAAAACTGCTGATGTCATCTTAATTGCTATTTTATTTAATGATCGCACCGGGCACTGCTCATTGGTATAGTTTTTTCTTAAATGTAACGTATGGCAGACTAAGGAAGAAAAGAAATAAACCCAACTGTGTTATCGTGAATCTCACCAAGGGGTAAAGACTTTTGAGACAAAGGTGGTAATAGCTCAAATTCTCATGGAAATGTCAATGTAAGCCAAATCTAAATTGTCCTCTCTCTCTCTCTCTCTCTCTCTCTCTCTCTCTTTCTCTCTCTCTCCCCCCAACTCTCCCCTTGTCCATATGTATGCACATATATGTACAAAATTATACATATAAACACACACATGAAAACATGACATTTTCTGCATTGTTTGAAGTAGACATAATTAAAATAATGAATTTATATTTCTATCATGACAAACATAAGCTGTTAATATTTTCTGATATGAAAAACACTATACTCATGGTCAAGAAAGATTTCAGTTCAAATCTCAACTCTGGTGTTTGCTCATAGAAGATATTTAATTTGTGTGAGTTTCTGTATTCTTATAAGGAAAGTAACAATATCTATAGCTTTATTCACAGGGTTGTTCTATGTATCAAATAGGGTAACTGTATATATATATATGTATGTATGTATGTATGTATTTGTATGCTTTGAATGTGACATTTTTAAAGTATATATCTAATCAAATAACCCTTTGTCAAAAAACTCCTTCATTCCTTATGATCTCTAGGATAAAATATAAATGCTACTATCATTTAAAGCCCTACAACCTGAATCCAACCTCGCATTTTTCCCCTCGATTAACAAACATTTTTTTCTCCTTCTATTCCCCCTCCCCAATGTCTATATGAACAGACAAGTGAGAATTGATAACGAATTTTACCTTTTCTTTTCTATTTAAAAAATAATTGTCAAGTCAACAAGCTTTTACTGTTTCTCCTACGTGCCAGGTACTTTGCTAATATTTGTGCTAACTATACACATTGATAATTACAGAAAAAGTACAATTTCAGAACTGTAAGAGAGCTTTCTAGTTCCCATACACACCAAAATTATCCTACTATAACACCTTCAATACTTGGACATCCAATTTTCAATTAAAGGTCTCCAATAAAAACTTCTATATTCCTATCAGAAAAAAATGACAGCATTCAATTATTATACTGTTCAATGCCAACCTTATGTGATTAAATGTTGTATTCACCCAAAATATCTCCTTGATCCAAGTTACTCTCTTTGAATGCCAGAGATAGCTACAAGGAATTTTGGATTATCCCCAGATCCTAGATCAATTCAGAATTTTTTTGTTTGGGTCCCTGCTTTCAGGTCTTGTTTTTGATTGACTAAAGTTTGTGTTTTGAATTCTCTTCAGTGTAATCATTGCCCAAATTTTAATGAATGTTTATATTTATTCATATCCCTCACAATCTACTTTGCTTTTCAATTGCTCTCTCAGCAAAATTACTTAACCGTGTACATGTAGTTCATGCTGTGGCACTCTTGTCTAAATCCTATGTGAGATAAACTTTTCAGAGCATGGACAGGAGAGAACCGCATCTCCTTTCTTTCTTGCTCTCCTCTACGAAATAACCTAATAAATTTCTTTCTTAAACTTCCTCAGATTTTGTGGTTTGCTCTCACAAATAACATTCTTTTGCATCTTAAAGCAACCCATGACACTAAAAGTTCTAATTGTTAAGAAGTTTTCCATTATATCAAACCTAAGGTTTTCTCTTTGCTGCTTTTAGTTATTGCTTGTAGTTCTTCCTCCTGGAAACAACTGAACAAGATTAATCTTTTTCCATGCAATAGCCTTTCAAGTATTTAAATATAGCTATAATTCCCACCTTAAGTCTTTTCTTTTTCAGCCTAAGCATATGTAATTTTTCAATCCATCTTCACATGGAGATAATAGTAATTAGGAAACAAAATAGGTTCAAGATAAAGATGTAGGGAAGGAATTTTGCTTGATTAAGATAACAGTAGGTCCTGCAATCAGATTAGATCATTCATACCTTAACTCTTAAACCAAGAGCTATAGCAGTGGTTAATATCATGAGGTATCTGCACCAAGTCTAGCACCAATATGGTGAACCTTTAAATGCAGGGGGCCACCAAGTTGCCCAAGGAGGGGAAAACCACCAGCCCAGGTAGAAATGGATTAGGGAAAAGATTCTAGACTGACCAGCTATACAATCTAGCTAGTAAGTAGCTAGTAAGTGGCTAGTAAGTGGCTACTACACTTCCAATACAGATGAGATAGGGACCACAATTTAAAACAAAACAAAACCTTCTATCTACTGTGGTTATTTCACAGACTAGTTATGGCATTTGAAAGAATGTTAGAATAGCATGAGTATAAACAATCATTTTATTGTCATTTCTACCTTTAGTTCTATTTTTAAAAATCCTCCTGAATGGGTATAAAAGTTCTTTATTCTGTCACATTTTTCCAGATGATAAATGCAGAAAGGGCAACAAAGAAAAAGGATTCAATGATACTTAAGTGAATTGAAGAGAAAAATAACCTGTATTATTTGTGATAAATAAAGTAAAAAAATACTCTTTCATTTAAACCAAAACTTTTTAAAAATCTTATTTTTATCACTAATTTCAATTTCATACTTCTTGAATCCTTTTAGTAGACCCAATTGACTATTTTTTTTTGTTTTCCCCTTCTTTTCTTTTTTCTAACATTCTAGTAGCACCTATTAGAAGTACTAATCAATATTCAGTGAAACAGCCAAAGAAGAAAGACAGGGTTGTAAATTACTGGAACTCCAAGGAATAGAAATCTCCAACACATTCTCCCAAGACTATAAAGCAAGACATAAAGGATGGACAAAGTTGAGATTAGAAGGTCTTTCCTAGTTTCATTCCCCTCACCAGGGAACTCAGAAAAATCAGCCCAAAGATAAGCTTGCACTTTCATCAACACTACCATCCTGTTAACTTCTTCCTTACTATGAAACGAAATTGTGAGAATAACCAGCAGAAGTCTTCTGAATTTGTTTAATTATATTCTTATAAGGTAATTTATAGCTCTGAGGAATTTAGGGAAGAGAAATCCAACCTTCTCATTTTATAGATTATGAAACTGAAACATGTTGAGTAATTTCCTCAAAGTTATAAGTCAATAAGTTTCTGGAGCAGGATTTGAATTCAAATCTTCCTGATTCTAGGACAGACATCCTAGCTACTGTGCAAACTCCTCTTTCCTTTGTCAGTTACCATACATTTTTTAAACCCTTACCTTCTATCTTAGAATCAATACTACGTATTGGTTCAAAGGCAGAAAAGCATTACAGGCTAGGCAAGTGGGGGTTAAGTGACTTACCCAGGGTCACACGGCTAAAAAGTGGCTGAGGCCAGATTTGAACCTAAGTCCTCCCATCTCTAGTCCTGGCTTTCAATTCCCTGAGCCACCCAGTTGCCCCTAACATACATTTTTTAATGACTTCATGCTTTTTTATTCTACTTTTTAATTTGTTTTGTTTTATTTTTTTAAATGGGTCTGTTTTGAGTAAGATATCATGTTCAACTTAGGGACTATAATGTTACTTATCAGTCAATTAGCATATGTAATTGTAAATGCCTATTATGTGTCAGGTACTATGCTAGAGATACAAAATTAGGCAAAATATAGTCCGTGCTCCAAGGGGCTCATAGTCTAATGGAGGAGACAACATATAACTATACAATCAAACTATATAAATGATAAACTGAAAGAAGTCTTGGAAAGAAAGCATTATCATTAAGGTGGATTGGGAAAAGTTTCTTGAATAAGGTGAAAATTTACTAAGTCTTGAAGTAAGTCAAGGAAACTAACACAGAGAAATAGGGTAACCAGTGAAAATGCTCATAGTTGGGAGAAGTGTCCTGTTTAAAGAACAGCAAAGAGATCAAAGTTATATGTCTTCCAAAAGTCACTAAAAATATCTATCTTCCACCTTCCAAAATTCACTGAAATCCATTAAAATTATAGATTTATTCATTTAAATGTTAGAAGTTTCATTTCTAGTTTGTTTCTACCACAAATTATACTTAATAATGTATCATTATCATTAAGAAGATAACAAATATGTTAAAAAATCCATCAGTTACCTAAAAAGTTAAGAAACATTCCCCAATTGAAGGGCATACCCTCATTTTCCAGTTTTTTGCCACCACAAAAAGCACAGCTATAAATATTTTCATACAAGTCTGTTTATGATCTCTTTGGGGTACAAACCCAACAATGGTATGGCTGGATCAAAAGGCAGGCATTCTTTTATAGCCCTTTTAGCATAGTTCCAAATTGCCAGCCAGAATGTTTGGATCAGTTCACAACTCCACCAGCAATGCATTAATGTCCCAGTTTTGCCACGTCCCCTCCAGCATTCATTACTCTCCCCTTCTTTCATTTTAGCCAATCTGCTAGGTGTGAGATGATACCTCAGAGTTGTTTTGACTTGCATTTCTCTAATTATTAGAGATTTAGAACACTTTCTCATGTGCTTATTGATACTTTTGATTTTTTTATCTGAAACTTGCCTATTCGTGTCTCTTGCCCATTTATCAATTGGGGAATGGCTTGATTTTTTATACAATTGGTTTAACTCCTTGTATATTTGAGTAATTAGACTCCTGTCAGAGTTTTTTGTTATAAAGATTTTTTCCCAATTTGTTGTTTCCCTTCTGATTTTGGCTACATTGTTTTTGTTTATACAAAAGCTTTTTAGTTTATGCTGGTGATGAAATACTATTGTGCTCAAAGGAATAATAAACTGGAAGAATTCCATGTGAACTGGAAAGACCTCCAGGAATTGATGCAGAGCAAAAGGAGCAGAGCCAGAAGAACATTGTAAACAGAGACCAATACACTGTGGTAAAATCGAATGTAATGGACTTCTGTACTAGCAGCAATGCAATGACCCAGGACAGCTCTGAGGGATTTATGGAAAAGAACGCTACCCACATTCAGAGGAAGAACTACAGGAGTGGAAATAGAAGAAAAACAACTCCTTGAACACAGGGTTGAGGTGGACATGATTGGGGATGTAGACTCGAAACTACCACACCAATGCAACTATCAACAATTTGGAAATAGGTCTTGATCAATGACACATGTTAAAATCAGTGGAAATGTGCATCGGCCATGGGTGGGGGAAATGCAGGGGGTGAAGGGGAAAGTAAGAGCATGAATTAACCGTGTTAACGTTTCTAAAAAATAAATATTAATGAATGTTGAAAAATAAATTAAGAAAAGTTAAGAAACAGATATTTAAACTGAGAAAATCAGACTTTTAACTTATTATGTTAGAAAGAAATCTATATTCCATTTGTTCAAATATTTTCCTTTCAGGGGAAAAAAGATATGTTTTCCTCACTATTTTGAAAATACCCTATTATCAAAGTTCATGGATTAATTTGAAGTTGCCTTGACTCAATATAATTCATTTATTCAATTAGGAAGATAAGTTTAAGCTTTAGAACTTATGCCAGTTTGCATGCCTCTGACAATTAATTGATTGATTAATCAACAAACATTTATTAAATATACATTATAGTATATGTCAGGCACTGTGCAAGACACTAAGGATATATATAAAGGAAAGGAAGTTATTTCTCCTTACACTGAACTTACATTCTAATGAGGGAGATAACATATTTCTCTAAGGGATAGTTAGGATAATGCAAAAAGTACAAAATGAACACAAGACAGCTAAATACAAAGTAGAGAGGGAGGGAATGAAGAGTTGTGAGAATTTAGGAAGAGCTTTCTATACAAAGTAGTGCTTGAACTGTATCTTGAAGGAAGTGAATGATTCAATTTTTGGAAGCAGAAATGAAAAGGAGATGTATTTCAGTTATGGAATATACAAAAGTACAGAAGTGAAAGACAAAGTCAGTTCAGCTAGTCTGTAAATATAAAGTTATAATACATAATGAGGCAGAATTGAAGCCAGAATATAAAATGTTTTAAAAGCCCAACAGAAGTGTGTCCTGTTTGTGGGTACATAATCTGGTGCAATGGATGACTAAGAGCCTAAGTATTTCTATAAAGAATTCCTTTTATAAAAAAATATTCAATAACTTCAAGATTAAAACCAATCCATACGGTTGTAGAAGGAGATCACAGAAAAGTAAAAGAGATAAATTCTCTTGGCATCAAGATAAAAGCAGTTGGCACAGAAGTTCCCTTTGATCTAAGGAGCTCCCCACCAAAGCCCTAAAAGTTTCTTTACATACTACTTGAGTAAAGACCCATAGCTGGATTCAAAGTCAATCCATTCAGAGGCAAATTAGCTTAAAATGCCCCAAGTCTGCTACTCAAAGCTTTGGCTCACAACACTGCCTGTTCATAGAAGTGTATGGGGTTAATTCAACAGGCCTGGTTCCACTAATGTCTTGGCTATTAACAAGGAATTATCTCTCCCTCCCCTAGGCAATAGGTAACCACTAGAATTTATTGAGTAGAAGAGTGGCATAGATAGATAGATCTTCAATTAAGGAAAGTCACTTTGGCAGCTGTGTGAAGGATTGATTAGAATGAGGAGAGATTTGACTGGGGGAAGCCAATTAAAAAGTCATAGTAATAATCCTAGAGAGAGGTAAAGAAGACCTGAATTAGAATGGCTGTCATGTGACAGGAGAGAAAGAGATGCATATGAGACATATAGTGGAGGTAGAAATAAAGAGATTTAGCAACTGATTTATGAAATGATGGAGAGTAAGAAATTGTGGATAATATTGAGGTTACAAATTTGAGAGACCAGAAGAGCTGTGGTTCCCTCAACAAAAGTAGGGGAACAAAAGGAGGAAGTACAGTACAAATACAAATACAGGTACAATACAGTACAAGATACAGCTTTTGGGGAAAAAATAATGAGTTCTATTTAGGCGTGTTGAATTTGAGATGACTCCAAGGCACAAAGCATCCAGTCTGAAGTGTGACAAAGCTGTAGACTAAGTAATAGAATTTGAGGAGTTTGAGCAACTTAAGAGTTTTTATATTTGAAGGGGTATCAACAGATATTAAAGTCTTTCAGTGAAATGGCATGAGTTGGGTCATAGAAGAAGGTACTGAACACCTTGCAAAAGGAAGAAAAAAACTTGGGCATCAGGAATAAGAAGCCATCATGATCTGTAATGAGTGGAATTTTTAAAAATAATTTTTAAATATTTAAAAGAGGAAATTTCATTGAATAATAGTAGCAAAGAGGTCTGGTTTTGGAAACAGAGAGCAAAGAATATTCTTACTTTATATTCCCCTTCTAGAACCACAAAGAAGGTAAAGACACATTAAAGAAGGTCCAGATGATGCTGAAGAGGCTGGCCAAAGATTATTATCTGGATAAAGCAGATTTCTGTGGGTCCAATTAGATGGCAGGAATATGGAGGTGGGGGGGAAAGAGGTCCAGAAGAAGAAACGTTTGTCCATTATGAAACAAGGATTTCAAAACACACAATGGAAGAGATAGGATGTTTTATAATGGGACTTTGGAGAAGAGTTGAGGAAGATAGAGATAGAAATGGGAGATATGAGTTGAGGGTCATTTATTCTAAGGCAGAAATCAATTAAGTACAACCAGGTTTCTGAGAGTAATAGGTAGTGGGAATTTAATAGGGATAAGGGTAGTATTGGTATGGGTAGATAAATAAGGCTGCTCAAGGTCCCATCAGCTCAGGCTTCAGGACTCAATAGCTCTCCCCATGGGGCGGAGTGGTAGCTAAGGGCAGAGAGTAGCATGACTAAGGACCTGACTTTGCTGCGTCCTTCTTCAGGTTGAGAATGTCTTGAGAATAGTGCCAAGGACACTTGTGCCTCATCTTTGGATCATGCTTCCAATTTCTCCCCTCTGACTGACAGGATCAAAATGAAATTTATCTGCTTAATTTTATACCCGCTTTTCTCAATTCAATTATCAATGTTTGAGTGATTTCTTCTCAATTGTAAGATATTTTCCGTAAATATTTATTACAAACACATTTAACATGTAGCCCCCAGCTACTTTCATCAGGAAGAGCATTAAACTATGCAAGGTGATGAAGTGTTTTCCTTTAAATTACCTTCCTCTGGCTAAACTACTTTGCAGATTACTAACTGGTTTCCATTGATTTATTTTTAAGGTTACTCCATGCTCCTCTACACCTACACTTTTCGATGAATTATGTATGGTGAAAAGTCCAACACCTGGCAAAGGCATCATGTTATGTATTTGCTTCTCGTAATTTACTCTTTGCTACAATAAAATGACTTAAGCATCTAAATCTTTCATTCAGAAGGTACTCTAAGCTGAGATGCTTTACCACCTAATTATCTTACGCTTAGCCTCGTTTCCTTGACTCAGAAATGAAAGGAGAGGTTTTTCCTAAGTTTTATATAAAAATGGGAACCACACCTAATCATTTAAGAGAAATCATCTTATAGAAGAGTAGTGGATTTGGAATCAGAAAATAGGACTTGCAGAACTACTTATTATGTTAGCTAAGTGACAGCCTCTTTGAATCCCAATTTTCTTATCAATAAAATAGGACTAATATTTTCTACAGTCCACAATTTGTTTTGAGCATCAAATGAGAGACCTTTGATGTGAAAATACTTTGTACATTTTATTATGTAAATCTCGATTGCTATTATTACTGTATCTACATATCCAACCTAAAACTGAGATGTGAACATTTACCTATTTCCTTTCCATATTAAAAGACAACAAGAAGGAGATGGGTAAGAGTAGAAAAGAAACCTTAATGTATTTATTAATCATAACCACCCTGATTTGGGGGCAGAATTAAGGAGAATGCTTAGAAGGGAAAAGAAAGAAAAAGTCTACTACATGCTGATTTCACCTTTAATGAAGAAACCGCTAAATTCTAAGTCTAACCTTACCTATTCCTGGCTAGTGTAAGAAATTCTGACTGTGGTAAATTTCAGTTTCTTAAGCCACTATCACATAACCATCCATACCTGAAAGCTTCTAATTATAAGAAAGAATGTAAAATTTGCATAACCGGCAGTTTTTCTTTTTCTAACATATTATATACTAAAAGAATAAGAAAACAAAACAAAACAAAACAAAAGAGGGAGTGGAGAAATAGAATGCAGAAGTCCTGTCTGACTAATGTTTTAATAAGTCATCTCTCCCAGAAGTTTGGTCTTTCACTAGAGACCTATTTTTTTCATATAATAGAATTTAAGTTCCTCGAGGCCAAAGATTTTGTTTTGTCTATAGTAGATATTTAATAAATATTTGAAAGAATAAATATAACCCATGATTGTAAATTTTTAGGGAAAAGGATAGAGTAAAAAAATTTTATTTTGTAGAGGTAATTAATTCTGAACTTGACAAATACAGTCAAATATGAATATTTTAAAAAACTAATGTAGAAGCCTCTAATCAGTTTCTACTTCATTTCTCCTAAGAATTCTTGTAGTCCTGAAAGTCATTTTTTCTTTGACTCTGCTTTTAGTTTTCTAATTTACTCTCTTCTTTTGGGTTTATTTCTTGAGTATCTCTTGCCTTAGAATGTATCTTCATAGTGATTTAGTGTATTCTGCTATTTACTTACACCTTCAACTGACATTCCTGCTGCTCAACTTTGTGGCAGGGTCAGGATGTACTCCCTCTGTCAGACTGTTCATAACCCCAATTTCCTGGGCTTCTACTCCTAGCTTATAACTGCTCCTAGTGTATCTGTATTCTTAGGGCTTGCAGATTTCTGTGCCCCTAGCCAAAGCTATACAGTCCTCTGGTGCCCCCACAGTATTCCAGATCAGAGCATTGTTCCTGACATATGTCCCTCCTGTTCCTATTTTTGGTTTTGTTTTTCCAGTTTGAGCCATGACACAGCTTTTTCTCTCAGGATCATCTTTTATGAGAGCACAGTTGTTGACTTCTGATTTATTCACCTGAGTTTATGTTGACTTCCCTCATAGGACCTTACTTCTAGTGTTTCAATTACTGGCTTTTTCATGTATAAATCTGAACTGAATAAAAAGGGATCATCTTGATTATTTTTAAAAGATATATTATTTTTTAAATTTCATTATTACAACATATATGAGGAAGCTTAACTTCTCTACATTGATCCATGCCAGATGTTGAATCCTCCATTTAATTGAATCCCCCTACTTAGTGTAGGAGTATTTAATTTTTTACATATGATATGGATTCCTTTGGCAAAATGTTAATACCTATCGACCCCTTCTCAAAACTAATATTTTCTTTAAGATTCATATTTCAAGAAAATGTTAAATTTCAGTTAAAAGTTAGCAAAAGTAAAGATGTAATTTTTCCCCATTCAAATTCACAGACACCCTTGAAATCAATCCATGGGCCTCATGAACCCAATCTTAAGATCTTCTGCATTAGTATGACCCCAGAGATTAAGAATTAATGAATATAAAATGACCAAAGATGCACCCTGATGTAGTTCCATAAGGTAGAAGTGACCTTAAGATCTCGAAGGCTCTATTGGTGGAATATAAGTTCTAAACAGAAAAATCACAAGTTCAGACCGGGTAGGAGACTATATTTTTCATTTGAGAACTAGCCAGTATGTATTCAAAATGTTGCAGCAATAGGCTGCCCACAGATGAATGCATTTTTTGGCAATAGCAAGAGTTGGAATAATAAAGAATTTGGCTAATCTCAGTGGTTTTAAGTTTTTAGGAGAAAATAAAGATGAAAATATAAATTGAACCAAGGCATAAAACACATCCAAAGGACCTTTATGGAACAACTAATATTCAGGGACTACATCTGTATCTCTCAAAATGCAGGAAGCAATGTAGAATGAAAGAGAGAAAAATATCCAAATGGTGCTTTACTGAATACTAGACTTCACATTTCTCACACTTATATAAACCCCTGTAAATGCAAAACAATTGTCCAGCTGCTAAATAACTGTTTACCCTACTCTTTAAGAGCAAAGTTTTCCCTTTGAATCTAGCATAGTGTTTAAAACTTGAACATCTCTGAAGAAGATGAATTGCCTGAATTGCCTAAATTCCTTCTCTGGTGAAGGCACAAGAATAGAGTACCTCCTACTACCACCAAGCAAACTATTATTAATGTCTCTCACCTGTCTAAATTAGTCTTACTTCAAAACTCTTTTGTCCTCCAGCAATGAGTAGCTTTTTAATCTCTTCTGCCCTTATTTCATGTGTCCCTGGCCAAAGTGCTACAGTGTTCTGATGACCCTAGGGCATTTCTGGTCAGGACATTGTTTCTGTTATATGTCCCTACTGTTTTTGTTTTTATTTTTCCAGTCTGAGCCATGATACAGATTTTTATCTCAAGATCACCTTTTATGAGAACACAATTGTGTACTTCTGACCTATTCACCTATATTTATGTTGGAGTCCTTGGTAAGACCTTACTACTTGTGTTATAATTTCTGGCTATTTTTTAACACTCCTGAAATGAATGAAAAGGTATCACTGATATTTCTCTTTAGGTATCCTGATCATTTTTTTAATATATAATCTTTTTTCCTTTTATTGTAACCTATGTGAGAGTATTGGCTCCAGAGCCTATAGTCACATTAGTTATAATTTAATCCAATACCCTTATTTTTCAGAGGAGGAAACTAATATCCAAGCTGGGATTAAAAATTAGGTATATTGGTTTAATTGATAAAAATGAAAGAGAGTTTTATCACACGGTGCCCCTTTCCTGATGAGTGAGATTGGGCAGGGGCTGCCCAACTAAAGTCTTGGTCACATTCTACAAAATCACTTATAGTTTTTTGGAAACTAGTAACTCTTGCTGTGTTCATCATGACTGGTAAAGACGTTGGATATAGGGGACCAATATGGTTTCGGGGTCCTGAGTGGCATTGGTGGCATAGGATGATTAAGGCAGGAGAAAGAAAATGAGAACAACTAGACTAGTGGTTAGCCCATGCTGTTCTGAATTCTGTGGGCTTGGGAGTTTATTATATACTGATTTCAAACAAAGAACACAAAAAAGAGTCACATCTGTGAAGGGGTAACAAATCACACATAACCCATTGAAGTCTAAAGAGTAAAGGTGCAAAGACAAATGGCCAAATTCCAACCACCAATTTAGTAGGGGATAACTCTGGGAGCAGAAATACCCCATGGAGATGCTCACCAACTGAGTCCTGCTGAAGGCACCAATTCTAATCTAAGTATGCAATCTTATCTAAGTAATGTTTGTTAGGATCCAGGCTTCTCAATTATCAAGGAGAGGAATCATCAACTCAGTAGATGCTGGTCTGCCACTTCAAAGCTCTCCAATAAGAATTCTAAGAAAGGTGGGGATCAAAAATTGAGTCAAAAGAGGCGCCTAAGATTTTTATCTTGGATGGCCCATTCTGTCTGCGTCCTGACATGCAGTGCAGAAAAATCATACACACAGTTTTACTTGCTGATGATTTTGTAATGGGATCCAGATAAAATATCTGTTACAGACTCTGTTTCTCTAAATGACTCCTAATAGCCTCTTGGAGGGATCAAGTTGTTTTTGGATTAACCTACCTGCTGGAACCAGAGCTTTTCGGGGATCAGGTGACCAGAACCAAACACAAAGACTGCCTCAGCCTGGATTGGTCACGTAGGGAATCCAGATAACAGGCCCTAATTTCATCCTATTTCTCCAATGGCTTTCTACATCCAATGGCTCTCAACAGTTGGAGATAATTTAGAGAAAAAAGGAAGATTCACATACCAGTTCTTCATACCCCACATATCAGAAAATATTGTAATCTTAATGGAGAGAATAAAGGTGAACTTTAAAGAAAGGATGTGGTCCCCTAAAATAGGAAAGCACAGTTAAGGATCAAGGGCTGCTTATCAACTGTGCCATTGGGTAGAAGTAAATTATAGACCTTTCCATGAATCCCTAGTTACTGAAATTGAAGATAGAAAAAATATTGATATATGCCAGCTATAGGACTGAGGCTCTATAAGCAGTAATCTTCATCAACAGAAAGAGTCATGACTGAAGGAAAATGAGATTGAGATCCTCTTAAAGCACACTACTCTTGTAGGAATGGCAGAATTTGGAGCTCCGCTGTGGTATACTAAATCAGAGTGGAAATTGACTTTAACTCCGGATTTGAAGTCAAGATGGCCTGAGTTCTACTGTATCAGATCTTTACAGGGTGAGAAAACTGCTAGAACATGGATTTAGGGAGGCGGGGAAGCTTCCAGAGTGAGAAAACTTCTTGGGAAAGATGGAGAAAGAAATTAGGAAAGTCAAGAATGGAACCCAGAGAGTGAACAGATGAGTTATCTACAGTGATAAAATCATAGATACACACACGCACGCACACACACACACACACACACACACACACACACCTGCATACTCATGCAAAAACAGAAAAGAAAATAGGAGAAAATGTTGGTCTATGATGGTGGAGAACACATAGAAATAGAGAATGTGTTATCTTGAATGCAAAAGAGGAGACTAAGAGGCTGGAAATAAATTTTGAAATTTTTAATTAATTAATTGATTTAGAACATTTTTCCATGGTTACAGGATTCCTGTTCTATACCTCTCCTCCCCTTACCCCTCTCTTAGCCAACGAGCAATTCTACAAGGTTTTACAAGTGTCATCTATCAAAACCTATTTCCATATTATTGATAGTTGCACTAGGGTGGTTGTTTAGAGTCTACATCCCAAATCATAACCTCATCAACCCATGTATTCAAACTGTTTTTCTTCTGTGTTTCTACTCCCATAGTTCTTCCTTTGACTGTGGATAGCATTCTTTCTTATAAGTCCCTCAGAATTGTCCTGGATCATTGCATTGCTGCTAGTAGAGAAGTCCATTACATTAGATTTTACCAAAGTGCATCTGTCTAAGAGGCTGGAAATAGAAAGTCAGTCCTTCCTTTGTATCTAAGATATTCCTCAGATTTCTTCCAAAACCGAAGTTTTGGCATCAAAACCAATCTATTACTGTCAAGCTGATTTTTTTTTTCTGTTCAATCTTTTCCAACTTTCCAGAACTAAGAGGAGGATATTTAGTGGTACTGAAACAAATCCACACTTCTTCCCACACTGATGTTATTTCCTATGTCTGAAAATCAAAGAATCACAGACTTTTAGAATTGAAAGAATCCTTAATGGTCCTTAAGTCAAACCCATACTCTTCGCCAAATCTCTATGTCAACATTCAAAAAGTGACCATCCAATTTCCACTTGAAAAATTTCAATGAGGGGAATCCACCACCTCTAAAGGCAGCTCCTCTCTACTTTTGAACAACTCTAAACATTAGAAAGTGTTTTCCCTAAATTCAACCTTGTATTTATCTCTGTGCAACATCCATTCCTTGTGGTTCAACTCTTTGGAGGCAAAGAGAAGTTTAATTCCTTTTCCATATGATATCCTTTAAAGTACATAATGAACAGAAAAAAGTCTCTGCTCTTGTGAATTTTTATTCTATTGGAGAGATATACTATTTTCAAGTGTAATTAAGAACAGGATAGAGACTAGACCTATGATTTTATTAGGACAAGACACTCCTAAAGAGGAAAATTTATCTATCTTCCTGCAGCCTTCTCTGACATGTAGAATCTTAAAAGATTGCCTAAAGCACTGAGAGACTAAGGGCCACACAGCCAGTATGTATCAGAAGCACAGTTTGAAGTTAGATCTTTTTGGTTCTGAGGTCCACTCTCTATCCAACAGAGCATGTTTCCTGCCTCATCTCCTATTTATTTGTTTGCATGTTTTAGATGTATTATGCTCTTAAAAATTATTGATGACCTAAAAGAATATTTGTTTATGGGAGCTATGTATTTATATATATATATGTATGTACATATACATATATATATATGGGAGTTATATTTTTATAGTTACCATATTAGAAATTAAAGCAACTTATATTAGTATAAAACTGTTTTGACCTTGAAGAGTCTTTGAAATTGTTTTGTGGATCCCCAGCAGTCAGTGGAGCATGTTTTAAAAAACCACTAGATTCTAATCTGACCCCTTCATTTTACAAGTGAGAAACCAGGCCAAAATGTAGAAAGATATTTACCCAAGGTCCTCTTAAGTAATAAGGATTAGATTTGGAATGCTCCTATAAGATTGTAAATTCTTAAGAGTTTAAAGATTATGTTGTTTTTAATTTTTGTAACCTCATTAGTTAGCCAGTGATTTGCACATAGTAGGTACTTCCCAAATACTTGTTACAATGTTTTAAATAGAATTAGTGGCCAGAGTTGTTTCTGATTATTCTAAGAGTTACCAGAAATGTTTTCTAGTGCTTTCTTAATAATTAAAGTGTGTTGGGGGAAGGACAATACATAAATAATATGTAACAATTATAGAAAATAGTGAATATTGTCTTTTGATAAAAATCCAAATACTTATAAATGTGGCACCTTTCCAGTCTCTCAGATGTTTCATTAACTGTAATTGTCCTTTTTTTAAAAAAAGAAAGGCAGCTACAGTACTGTCTCAAATGCTTTGCCGCAGCATTTTAAGGAGCCAAAATATTACTATAATATTTGGAGCATATTATAGAATCATTCTGTAAAGTTAGAGGAAAATCATTCTAAATGTTTCAATTAAATTAGCCCCAAGGCTAAATGATATTGCTTCTGTTTCAGTAAAAAGGTCTTCTAACATTTTTGGTTTAGTTGTTTACCCCATTCTCTATAATATTACATATGTAGAAATATATGTGCATATATATATACACATAAATATGTATGTATGTATGTATTTGATAAACCATTTATGAAACAAAGCATCTTTAAAAAAAATCTTACCCTCATGTTAGAGTCAATACTATGTATTGGTTCTTGGGCAAAACAGTAACAAGGGCTAGACAATGGGGGTTTAAGTGACTTGCCTGGTGTCATAAAGCTAAGTGTCTGAGGTCAGATTTGACCCTAGGACCTCCCATCTTAATATATCTTTTTTAAACTCTTAACTTCTGTGTATTGGCTCATAGGTGGAAGAGTGGTAAGGGTGGGCAATAGGGGGTCAAGTACTTGCCCAGGGTCACATAGCTGGGAAGTGTCTGAGGCTGGATTTGAACCTAGAACCTCCCATCTCTAGACCTGACTCTCAATCCACTGAACTACCCAGCTGCCCCCAATATATCTTTTTTAAACTAATTCATCACTTTCCTAAAATGCTATCTTCTTCAGGAATTCTATACAATTATTCTATCCATAATAAGATATCTTTCCATTGCCAATATAAGACCAACATCTGTTCTTTCCACCCTCTCTTTTATTTCCAATAAAGTCATAATCCCCTGCCTTGATAAACAGAAAAACAGGACAATATTGGCCCTTTTTCTTTTCATTATACATTAACAATAAAAGGTTGTGTATACTTTCTCTTGTAGCTTATATACAACATCTAATTAAATAATGAACAAGAAAACAGTTAAGATTAAAATAAAATGCCTGACAATGTGATAGCTTGATCAACTTTAGGTGAATTTCTCTAGGCACAGTTCACGG
Organism: Gracilinanus agilis; assembly: GCF_016433145.1. Taxonomy (NCBI): domain Eukaryota; kingdom Metazoa; phylum Chordata; class Mammalia; order Didelphimorphia; family Didelphidae; genus Gracilinanus; species Gracilinanus agilis. The sequence goes on from NC_058130.1 coordinate 261,790,844, forward strand.
GCTAGATTAAATTTCCCTAATCATTCAGGAGAGAAGATTAGAAGGCTTCTTAGCTCCACTTTATTTAAATCCCTAATTTTCATTAATTTCTCTTTATCACATCACTACATTTGCCTTTGGTGGTATGCAACCGTAACTCCTTCTTGGGATTCATTTGCCAGCACATTTTGCAACATGTAGTGAGTCCCCAAGTGAGTGTTTGTTCCTTCTCCCAGAGTTCTGAAGTAATCATATGGGTAGATATTCTTGCTCACGATTCCCCCTACTGGTGGTCTTCTTCTTAATAAAAAGCTAATTAAACTAACTACACTCATTTAATTCTCTAGTAATATATATGTGGAAATTTGTACCTTTGAACTACATTCCCCAGAATTCCTTCAATATTTCCCCAAATTCCTTTTAATCTCTCCACCACATTATGCAGTCACATTTTGTATATAGTTGGCTATAACTCTGCCTCTCTCTCTTTTTCCACTTGTATGGCTGGGGAAAGCTGGCTTTTTACTCTAGCTTTTTTACTTTAGTTATTATTAATAAACTTTATAAAATATAATATTTATTGTATGTTAATTTTGAAGCTTACAAATATTATAGCAAGAAAAGCAGTTGCAAAGTATTTCCTTGATATCAGAAGATTTTCCCATAAATACATCCTGAGTTCAGGAAAGATGCATGGATTTAAAGTATAATTATAGTGAAACACCCATCTAGAGGACACACATGGCAAGTCATAACTCTTGAACCATATGCCTTCATGTCCTTTTTCTCTACAGAATGTGCTCATGGCTGGGCTGGCTCTGTATTGAGCACATCACCATTGGAGTGGTGGCTCAACTAAGGATGATCATCCTAGAGTATATTTTTTTCTTGAGAAAGGAGTCATATTCAGACAGAAAGCTCCCCTAGAATCCCAAGAATGCTAATGACTAAGCATAGTCACTGGGGTCTCTCATGATCTACCAGACTCCCTATCCCAAGGCAGTAGAGATGGGAAGCCCTTGGCCATGAAATCCCCACAGAGCAAAAGGTTAGGTTTGTATACATTCATATACACTGGTGCCAGAGCTGCTTGCTAAGGCACTTCTAGAACTGCATCTATCTTCTGTTCCTCTCAGACCCCACCCCCCAAAGCTAAGAAAAAGGCCTTTAAAAAAGTGTAGTGTTTTTTTTCCCCAAGGTTGAATGGTCCAAGTTGAGCAAACCACTCCACAGCTGTGGGAGATCCTTACCAGGCTCTTCTGATGCTAGCTTGAATCAAGTAGTTACACTAGAAATTGACAGCCTTACAAGATTCAGCAGCTGGACAGTGACCGCCAGACAGGTCTGCAAAAGCTGCTCTGCCATCAGGTTCTTTTCAGGCTGGGTCCATTGGCTATTCTCCTTGGTTCAATCTTTAATGGAGAGCTACAGTCCTTTTCTACCTTCAGCCATTGAATTGGTTAGGTGTTACTGTGTTCTCACTATGTATTCCCTTTCCAACTTGAATACTATAGAGTTCTTTCTGCTAGGGTAATGACTCAGCTTAGGATCAGAAGCAGCTTCTTCCCATTGATTTCTCAAGAAGCCTCATCCATGTGGTTATTTGTCAGCTTAGGTTAAAAGATAAGAGAAAGCTTGTCTCTCATGTGGATAAATACTTCCTAACTCCAAAATACCTTACCTCAGTAAGTCCTCTATATTACCTCAGGATGATTAGTCAGTCATTTTTACCAGTATAATTCTTTGAGAACCTTATATAGATGAGTATCTATAGACAAAGACATCAATGTCATCTGTCCCTGGTAGAGGTTAAATTGTCTTGTTGGCCTTTATGTTTTTGCCACATAAGAAGACAAGATATACCAGAAGAAATAAGAGATCTCAATATCAAGCCAAAAATGCTTTCTGAAAATACTTTATATAAATGATACTAATTATTAAAGCAGCACACAGTTACAAGCAAACATAAAATAAACTAAGGATATGAATGCTTTGGTTATTACCCAGCACAGCATCATAATAAAACTGGAAACGGATCTTAAAAGTAAATGTTTCACATGTTTTTGTTGTTGTTAATGGCGACACCAGCTTTACATCATACAAGCTACTGCAGAATGATATAGATTCTTCATGAGGAATAATTTCATCCCTTAACCCAGTGAAATAATGTGAAATAAAAGCCAAAAGTGAGGAGCCGTTAAAATCAGAAGGAAAATTTGAAGAACTTGATGTCATTAAAAACCTTCACTTAAGACAAATTATAAACATTTTATCTAATAGTGCATCAGATGACAAAAGCAATACCCTCTTTTCAAATAATTTTAAAGAAGAACAGCCTAAGATTGGAAATGAGACATAAATATTGTCATTCGAGAAAGAAGAAATCTACTGATAATATAGAAAGGATATTCAAAAAAAGAGACCACATTGATTCAGCTAAGAGAAGTTCCTCTACCTCCACTTTTACTATGATGGCATAGTAGCAGCTTGTATCAAACCTGAGGAGTGATTGACTCCTCCTGTAACACATTTTTGTACCTAAGGCACAATGAAATTACCTCAATGACCCTGAGCTAATTAAGTTACAAATCTAGACATATAGTTTCACTATGTTTTAAGGAACAATAAATCTAGCAGAACTTTGTAATAAAAGCTAGCTCAGCTAATGAGATAAATCTTAGGAAGAACTAGCTCAGTTTACATGTTAGGGCACCTAATAGATATGGCTACTACTTAGAAAACATGGAAAATTTCTTAATTTAAAACACTCCACAAGAATTTCAATGACATTTAACATAAAAAGTAACATTTTTCAAATAGTTTAAGCACCTTAAAATCTTGCCTACTCTTGAAGGTAATATCAGCTTTCCTCCATTCAATTGAGAATGATTTTTAAGTTAAATAGTTTCATAACAAACCATCATATTAATACTTGATATGGTTGGAAAACATGAAAATATTTGGCTTCGCTGAAAAAATCATTGAAATTTCTATATGTGGTGGAATATTTCTTAAGTGATATCAAAATGTCATTTAATCTTATTAAGCATAAAATTCTTTTTTATGCCAAGGAAAAACAAAAGGGAAGGTTTTGAACTTAAATGCAGTGGTCAAGATGAATCGATAGATGAAAGGAATATTTGTAAACACTTTGGTCTCCTTCAAGCAAGGCTTATAAAGCATAAAGCTATCAAAGAAAAAGTTGCTTTGTAGTTCTACATATCAAGAGACTCTGTGGCAACCTGAAATCAAAACTCAAGAGAAAGAACATATTCAGAGTAATGAACATCTATTCAACTCCAGATTTAATATACATTTTTAGAACTGTAGATTATAACAGGTCCGCAAAGTATACATAAAAATATTAAATATTTTTTAAAAAGGAATACCTACCACCTAAGGCAGCCATGGAAAGTAACATTCTCAAAGGGGATAAAAGGCACTAAAAAGACATTCTCAAAGTATATAATAAATGTGCTAAAAACTAACACAAATGATCAATCAATTAGCATCCATTGTATTTAATAAGAACAGGCAGATCAATTCAATAATAAGTAGTCAAACCTAGTATATAGCTACATATTACTAGATTTGTACAATTTAACCAAAAGGGCTATATCTCTGTATTGAACCTATGAAATATCTGAGATCCAAGAGCACAATCAACAAGTTCCCCCATGGATGACATCTACATGAACTCAACCAAAAATATTTTTACATATCAGTCAAGACATTTTAACTAGAAATAGAAGAGTTGAATAACTTAGGTAAGATAAAGAGACAATAGCTTTGCCTTTCTGGTTTATCTTCTTTTGCTGTATCTTTTCCCTGACCACTTGCCTACATGAAAGGATTAAACAAAAGTCCTATGGGTTCAAAACTGGGAAACCAAGAATACTGAATCTGTTTAGTACTCAGCATAGATTCTTGTCAAATCCACACCACTCACCTACATGAAAAGATAAAAAACGAAGACAGAGGATTCAAAATCAGGAGCCCAAGAATATTGGATCTGTTTGATACTCATTAGGTAAATATCTTAGCATAGATTCTTTTTTTTTTTTTTTTTTAGATTTCCTTTTCATTTTTATTTATTTATTTATTTATTTATTTATTTATTTATTTATTTATTTTTGACATTTATTAGTAATCATTTTTAACATGGTTACATGTTTCATGCTCTTATTTTCCCCTT
>NC_058130.1:261799958-261800307 GCF_016433145.1 Gracilinanus agilis
TGTGTCTACCCGCCTCATATGTGTTTCTTGTAGACAACCTATGGTAGGATTTTGGTTTCTGAACCACTCTGCTATTTGCTTCCATTTTATGAGTGAGTTCATCCCGTTCACATTCAGAGTTACAATTGTTAGTTGTGTATTCACTGACATTTTTTGTATCCTCCCCTAGACCCACTCCTTCTTATTGCACTATTTTCTTTTACACCAGTGGTTTGCTTTCAGCCAGTATCCCTTATCCCTTCCCTTGATTGACTTCCCTTTCTGTCCCCTCCCTTGTTGTTCCCTTCTTTTTGTTTTTTTAAAGACCAAATGAATTCCCTCCCCCTTCTTCTTCCCTCCCTTTTTGGCC
>NC_058130.1:261800407-261825672 GCF_016433145.1 Gracilinanus agilis
TGTCATCTTAGACCATTTAGTATCCTGTCCTCTCCCTATGAATTATTCTTCTGGTTGCTATAATAGTGAATATTATAATAGTGTATAGAGTTCACTACAGAGAATTATACATAGCATTTCTCCACCTAGTAATACAGATAATTAGATCTTATTTATGCCCTTAAAGAGTCAAGCTTAAAAGACTATGAGTTTTCTTTCTTTTCCCTCTGTTTCTTATTTACCTTTTCATCTTTCTCTTGATATCTGTGGTTGAGTGTCAAACTTTCCAATTAGTCCCGGTCTCTTTTGTGCAAAAACTTGGAATTCTTCAATTTTGTTGAATGCCCATACTTTCCCCTGAAAGTATATGGTTAGTTTCGCTGGGTAGTTGATTCGTGGCTGAAGGCCCAGCTCTCTTGCCTTTCTGAATATTGTATTCCAAGCCTTGCGTTCTTTTAGTGTTGAGGCTGCCAGATCCTGTGTGATCCTTATTGGTGCTCCTTGATATTTGAATTGTCTCTTTCTGGCTTCTTGTAAGATTTTTTCTTTGACTCGAAAGCTCTTCAATTTTGCTATTATATTTCTTGGTGTTGACTTTTCTGGGTCCAGTTTAGAGGGTGTTCTATGGATCCTTTCAATGTCTATATTGCCCTCTTGTTGTAGAACTTCAGGGCAATTTTGCTGAATAATTTCTTTGAGTATGGAGTCCATGTTTTTATTATTTTCTGCCTTTTCTGGAATACCAATGATTCTCAAGTTATCTCTTCTAGACCGGTTTTCTTGGTCTGTCACTCTCTCATTGAGATATTTCATGTTTCCTTCTATTTTATCAGTCTTTTGACTTTGTTTTATTTGTTCTTGTTATCTTGAGAGATCATTGGTTTCTAAATGTTCGATTCTAGCCTTTAAGGACTGGTTTTCCTTTTCAATCTGGTCATTTTTGGTCTTCAGTTGTCTTGTCTCACTTTCCAATTGCGAAATTCTGCTTTTTAAACTGTTATTTTCTTGCCAGATTTCTTCCATCTTCCTCAGCATTTCATTTTTAAACTCTTCCATAACTTGTGACCAGCTTTCATTTTTTTGGGGAGGTTTGGATTTTTGTTTTCCCTCCTCTGTTGTCTGGATTTTCTCTGTGTAGAAGTTGTCCAGTGTTCCAGAGTTTCTCTTGATGGTCTTTTTCTTCTGGATTTCCTTATTGCTGGCCATTGTTAGCCCCGCCCCTTTTCCGCTTTGTCTTTGCACTCCGGGTCTGCCTGGGCCTTGCAAGCTGGGGGGGGGGGCCCTCCGGTCTCCTTGTCCTCGGAGTCAGGCCTCCTGGTAGTTCCCAGTCTGCCCCTCTGCCCGAGGTTCCTTCAGCAGTCTTTGGGGCTGCTTCCACAGCCACGCTCAGGTCTGCACTGGGTCCTCACTGGAGGTCCAAGCCTGGGCTGGAGGTCCTTATTCAAGCCTAGGGCACTGCCTTTGCCTGCCCTGATGCTCTTAGGGCCCTGCTTTCACCCCCGCAGAAGGTAGTGAAAGTCTGTGGGCTGGAGATCTTTATTCGCCCCTGAGGCGATGCCTAGTTTTAGGGGCCTTTGTCCAGGCCCAAGGCGGTGCCTTCACCCACGTGGGCGCTCAGGGAAAGTCCCAGCCACCTGGGGTCCCTCGTCTTGCAGCACACAGGTACAGGCTTCGGGCTGCCAGTGATTATCTGGTTCCCCCAGTCCTGTTTACCCGCTTGTGCGGTGTGGGGTGTGGGAGAGGGGCTTCTTCCTCTCGTGTTTTAGTGAGATCTGTTTCACCCCTTTAAAGTGTGGAAATGCCCCGATTCTGCGTACCTTCAATGCTGCGCCCTGTTGTGGGGTTCCTTCGTTCCTCTGGACTCGTTTTTATTTCCCCTTGAGGGGTCCTGTGTGGTTCGGTCAGGAGAGAGCGAGCAGCTGCTCCTTACTCTGCCGCCATCTTAACCGGAAGTCTTGGTTAGCATAGATTCTTGTCAAATCTGCACCTATGCGGAATGCTCCCAATGACTTACAGAGGGGATTCCTACAAAGTACTCAAACTAGTAATTGGGATGTTTATCCCAAAGAAAATATAGATTGCAAAGGTACTAGCTACTTAGCTATTTAGTATTTAGTTCTTTGGAGAAGTCAGGCATTTATAAAGAGAAAAAAAAGCAAAAAAAGTTTTTCCCAACAAAGGTTTCTACTGATGTAAATAAAAGGTTTCTGATGTTTTAAAGAGACATGATCAGAAAAATCTTATGTACTTTAGGTAAGATATTTGGAAGTGCCCTCTCTTCCCTTGAGTCAGGAATTGAAGGTTTTGTGGCAGCTTCCATGTCCATCCAAGAAGCTTTCTGTGGGTGATATCCAGCAAAGCATCACATATATAAACAATGTTTGGAAAGGATCACAAACAGCAGTGGACATCCCTGGTAGAAGTAGAAAAACAGCACCATTGGAAAACATCAGCTGCTCTATAACACCAGAAAAATTAACTGCTCTCCAATTAGGTGCCCCAGAAACATATTCCCCTGTAGCAGCAGTATTCCTCCATGAGTGCACCATGACTACAAATGTATGGAGGATAAAAAGATAGCCATTTTAGAAACATATTGTGTAACTAAAATGGCAACCTTGTTATTTTCTCTGGTAGGAGCTTTCCAGCTGCACTAATAACATAGTTGAGCAAGTCACTAATACAACAAACTATTGGATCTCATTATATAAGAAGTCCACAATTAGCTTTCTTGTATGGCAGAACAGTATCCCACAGGACCAATTAAATGCTGCAGAAGTGGCTGAGAACCTTACCTCATAATTTGCTGTGAAAAAACTGAGCCCATTAACCAAGAACTTTCTCTTCTCCCTTCTTCTTTAATTCACATTTTACCACTCTTTCTTCCTTAAATATTTCTCAAATAAAGGTTAATTTTCCACTCTAAAGGCATGATTGATCCCATTCCATTCTTTCTTCTCCAGCGAATTTCCCTATCATCTCCACTCTCATTTATCTTCCTTCTTCCTGTTTCTACTCCTACTACCTACAAACCTGACCATGTTTCCCACATTAAAAAAATTTCACTGCATTCATTCATTCCTTCTATTGCCCTATCTCTCTCTTTCATGGCTAAACCCTTTTAGAAAGCCGTCAGTTCAATAGGTAACTCCACTTCCTATCCTCTCTTCTTTTCTTAATTATCTACAGCCTGGCTTCAAATTTTTTTCATTTAACTAAAAACATTTTGCACCTTCTCAATCTTTCTCTGCATCTTCATTCAAGCAAAGCCTATGGAATATGATTTCATAGGGCTGTAAAATGTATCCTCTTCTCTTCTCCTACTATATTATTTCACTTGGTGGTTGCTTCAACTCCTATGAACTCAATTATCCTCCTCTTGATGCTCAATCTATTCTCAAATCTACTAATACACCCCTAACCTCTCTGTGACTTCCAATGAAAATCCAACACTTATTAGACATCTCAAAATAGACATCCCATCTCCAAACTTCCTTATTACTGTCCAGAATACCACCATTCTCACCTGTCACCCAGGCTTACAACCTAGGTGTTATTTCTTACTCTCTCTCACCCTTCCTCATTATCCAATTTGTTGCCAAGATCTGTCAATTTTGTCTTTGTAACATCCCTCACATATGCCCCCTTTTCTCTTCTAGATCAGCAAACAATATGTTGAAGACCCTCATTTCCTTATAACTAAACTATTGCAATAGCCTATTGATTGGTCTGCCTACTATAAGCCTTTCTAGCCTCTAATTAGCTTTCAAAATGATGTTCCTAATTTGCAAGTCTGACAACATCAAACTCAAACTCTAGTGACACACTAGTACCTCTAGGATTAAGTATAAAATAATCTGTTTGGTATTCATAGCCCTTCATATGCTCTGCACCTCCCCCTACACCTCACACTTTTTCACCCTTTCCCCATGTTCTCTTCAGTCCAATGAGGTTGACCTGCTTGCTGAATTTTTAACACATTATTCCAGTCCTCAGCTCTGGACATTTTTGCTGGTGGTCTGCCTTCTACCTGGAATGTTCTCCTCCTCATCTCTGTGTCTTGGTTTCCCTGGCTTTCTTCAAATCTCAGCAAAAATACTGCTTGCTATGATGTCTTTCCCAACCTTTCTTAATTCTAGAGCATTTTCTCTGTTGGTTATTTCAATTTAGCCATAGGTAGATAGATAGATAGATAGATAGATAGATAGATAGATAGATAGATAGATAGATAGATAGATAGATAGATAGATAGATAGTGGAAAAGGAAATGTAAGTCCCAACCCTTTGCTTGGAAAAGTCCCTTTGTATGTGTGTGACTCTCATTGTGCCTTCCTGCTGAAAAAAGAGGTCAGGCAACAAAATGACAGAGTCAATCACATGTGTTTTGGGGATGTGATGTTAAATTCAGCAAATTTATTCTTTAAAAGAATAACTTCTTTTAAAAATTACATTAAGTGGAAATAAGACAGTGATTAAGCAGAGGCCACCTATTCATTTTGCTTGTAATGTTAGTTTCAGTACTCTAGAACAAGTGCTCCCTGATTAAACACAAAGTATCATAGTCTCATAGTCTCTCTCTCTCTCTCTGTCTCTCTCTCTGTTTGTCTCTCTCTGTGTCTCTCTTTATCTCTCTCTGTGTGTCTCTCTCTCTGTCTCTCTCTCTCTGTCTCTGTCTCTCTCTCTCTCTCTCTCACACACACACACATGCATGCATCTTGTCCATTTAGAAGTCATCCTTTATGTTCTTAACAAAAGGCATTACAGATGTGGTGGCCCACCATCGTGCTGCTGTTGACATGAACTACTGCCACCCCTCCTTTTGGGCTTCATTTTTTTTTTGCTTCCTGAGTACTTTCTTGAAAACCTCACCCTCTTGTCAAAGAGCTGATCTCATATTAATTTATGCTTTTCCCAAACTGAGAACTCCAAAGGGGTGGTTTATGGTCAACTACCATTTTGCCAAGTATTATTTTAGTATTTTTTGCCTTTTCATTAAATGTCTTTGTTTTGAATATTTCATTAAATGTATTTATTTTGTTCTCTGGATTACCATTAGAGATAAATGTATCACTGGAGGTTTGTTAGCTATATTTCTAGGGAAGCATCCCCCTAAAGTATGTTGAAAGAATGGTTAAATAAATTGTGGTATCTGTTGGTGATGGAATACTATTGTGCTCAAAGGAATAATGAACTGGAGGAATTCCATGTGAACTGGAATGACCTCCAGGAATTGATGCAGAGTGAAAGGAGTAGAGCCAGAAGAACATTGTACACACAGACTTATACACTGTGGTAGAATCGAATGTAATGGACTCCTGTATTAGTAGCAATGCAGTGACCCAGGACAATCCAGAGGAACTTAGGAGAAAGAACTCTATCCACATCCAGAGAAAACTTTGTAAAGGGAAATGCATTAGAAAATTATCTGATCAATCACATAATGCAACAGGAATATGATTGGGGTTTTGATGTTAAAAGATCACTCTACTGCAAATATGAATAACACGGAAAGAGATTTTGAACAATGATACATGTATAACCCAGTGGAACTACTTGTTGGATTTGGGAGAGGAGAGAAAAGCGGGGATCATGAATCATGTAACCATGGAAAAATGATCTAAATAAAAAAAGGGAAAAAATTTTTAAAGTATGTTGAAGTTGGGTAATTAGTCTCTGGGAGACATATCCTATTAGGCTTTGTTTGAGGGCACCACAAAAGCACAAAGATTCTCTCATTATCTAATGCTGGAATTTGATAGAAATCCTCTAGTAACCAAATAGATTATAGTCAAATTCTCACCTTGAGAAAGAAGTGAGCTAAAATAAGTAGGAAACATCAGAGGCATAATTCTGTTAGATGTATTACTGTGGCACTTTTGTGGTAATGAAGTAAATCCCTAGAACAAGGTGAAGATATTTTTACAACCTAAACTGTTTTTGCAGACTGTAGTATACAGAATTGGGGTCATATAGTTTTTTCTAGCTTTGGCTGAGTTCCAAAAGCTGTTAGAGGTTTGGAATCTTGAGGAAAAGACAGTTGACTGGATCTTCTGTGGAGGGAGGTTGTGAATCAGCCGAGCCGATTTGATTATCTAGCTTTAATATTGAAATTTAGCCTAGCTTTGATATATTTACTTAAGAAATTATTATTTAGATAAACCCTTTATATCTTCCTTTCCTAATACCATCCCTGTCTTCCCTCTCTTATTTTATATGTCTGTGGAGTTAATAAGGAGAGTAATTATAGAGGAGTTAAATCTGTGAAGAGTTACCTAATTGACAGCATTAGTTATAGTTAGTCAGTCATCATTTATTCCCTTTAGATAGCAATAGCATTTTGTAAAGCTGAGTTTAAAGGCAGGTCCTTACTCAGACTCCATCTTTACTTCCCTTCCCCTACCTGAGGTTCCTGAGACAACTGATAGGGCTTTCCTTTGATCCACCTTCCCAACAAACATCCTTTCAAAGAAAATAAACCCTTTTGTTTCAACAGCCCTATTAGTATAATTTGTCTGTTAGTTATCAAGAGGGAAGAAGAGGGAAAGAAACAACATACTCTGGGCTTAGAAGGAAGCTGGGGCATCCATCTTGAAGGAAGGTGTTACTTCAAAACAAGTTCCTTCCTGTGAAATTAACTAAAGCCTGTTGGTTAATTTCAGTCTAGTCTATTTCCCTCAGCTTGTGTTTGAGTCTAAGTCCCAGTCTGTAAGCTTGCTGTGTTTGTCTGTTTAGTTTAATTTCTCCTCTCCCTGAAGATCTCTGTTTCCCTTCTGTGTTATACTTCTGACTTCAGTCCTATTATATATACCCTGAATCTCCTTCAATCCCAGCCTACCTGTAACCGAGATTACTCACATAGCAAGTCTCCAACATCCTCCTTTCATTTCCCTTATCCCAAACACCTTTCCTCAAATTACCCACATTACAAACTCTAAGTTTTATAAGAGTGGGGACTGTGGCATAAACATAATTATTTTCCTACTTACATCAGAGAATTGTTATAACTGTCTGTGAAAACCTAAAAGGATTATATAAATAAATTAAAATTTTATTATCATGTGAACTTTGTTTCTCACAACATAGCACACAACTTAGTGTTTATTGACTTGGTCTTAATGCCAGCAACACAAAGACATGAGGAACCTTGTTCATCCTTTTGAATGTTACTACTTACTCCTAAAAAGTGAAGGTCTTCCTATTGTTTTTAATCTGGGGCTCAAATCCATTTGTCTGACACTATCTCTTTTGATGGGAAATGATAACTTAATGGTCCCTACCTGCATAAAGAATGGCATTTGCCAAGTCTTGTTATACTTGTGGGAAGCTGTTAGGTGCCAGTGGTCTGTAGAGTAATCAAGTCTTGCTAATCTTTGGATTTATGGAGAGGACACAAACACAGGCTCTCAAGCAGGCTTGTCAGCAGGGAGGGGTAGGATCTTGCTGAATGCTCCTCCCACTAAGCAGTTAGAAAATCAGTTACTGAAAGATGATGATGGGCAGACTTGTCAACTGCAGGGCCAGGTCAGTAACTTAGGAAAGGCTGAACTCCTAAAGATGATAACCTTCTCTAAACTATTTCCCCACAGGATTGAATAGGAAAAAATAGGAGAAGTTTGATGTCTTTAAAGCTTTTAAGACACAGAGGAAGGATCTTACTTTGGGCTACAAGGCAGGAGGAAGTCAGCTTGAGGAGTCGTGAGTATTTCCCTAAATATAGCCAGACACTGCTCCTAAATGATTAAAGGTTTAATGATATGTGGGGAAGGGAAGGAAGGGAGATCAAATAATGATAGATAATATCTGGGAGGCCCTAAAACTGTTATGTCCAAGTAGCCCCTCCCCACAAAGGGGAGAGGTAACTTGATTTGCTAGTTAGCTCTCAAAACCTATAAATAATCTTCTCCTATATCTAGATAACTAAATAGAGATAACTGTGATGTTGATTGAAGGTCAAATCAAGGTAAAGCAGGTTGGCAGCTAGGATCTAAAATGGCTTTGTTCAGATTGAAGCCTCTAGCCCCCAAGAGCCACCAGGAACAGGAACAGCAAACAGAGTGACCTGCTTACTTCCAATTCAAGACTCGACTGCCCTTAACTGCCTTAAAGTGCCCCCTCTCCCAGAGTTCTCAGGGGGGGGGCCTCTGGAATTCTGAGCTGAGGCTTGACCCCCTCTCTTGCAGCTGGAATTCCACTTTTCCATTTCAATGTCACAGTCTTTGAAATGGAGAGCTATCTCCTGGTTTCTAGGACTTCTGACTTTTAGAGAAAGCAAAAGCCATCACAGGTTCTCTTCAGGAAATGCTCCTGGAGGGAGAGAAATACTTTTGAAGAAAGTAAATATGTTTCCAGAAGTGACCAAAACTGAAAGGGAATGATATTTAGCAAATTGCATTATAATTTGGGGACCATTTTATCACTAATGCTTTCAGTCTTGAATAAGGAGACTTTGTGGATAACTTTTACAACTTTCACACTACCCACCTTAGACACAACTCTACCTTTCTCTTAACAACAAAAATTTAAAATGCTATTTAGCACATGGTCCACTACTTAGGGGTATCCTTTGGATGGACTAAGAAAAACAAAATATGAGAGATGAAAAAAAAAAACTTCAAGACTATCTAGACCAATTTATATCTTATCCAGTATCCCCTCTACAAAGTATACAATGTCTACCTGAACTAGAGGAAGATCTCACTAGTTCTACTTTTGGATACATCTAATCACTGTTTTTCTGATGTCAAACCTAAACTTATCATCATGTGACTTTAACAGTTATTTCTAATTCTCTGGTTTAATATAAACAAGGGAATTTTCATTTTTAGATACATTATATCCTCAGTAGATCTTCACCATCATAATTGCCTTGAAATCATACAAAACATTCTTCTTTCTAAATATTTAAAACTTTTTCCCCAGAAAGGAAGTCAATTCTGCAGTGGAAAAAAGAAAAAGAAAAATGGACCTTATGTTTAAATTTACTACTAATTTTTTTTCTAAAGAATTCATATGTTCCCCAAGCTTTAATTTTCACTGAGAAATGGAAATAATAAGCTTCCTAAACTTAGGAACTTTTCTTTCAAAGAATTCTTTTTACTTCATTAAGTCATTGCTTTAATGCTCCCATTTATATTCTGCCGTGTAAATTTCTTTTTTTCTAATAATTTATTACCTTGAAATACATCATTTATATTTTTTCTTAACTTCCTTATAATAAACAATATTATACAACCATATCATAACCTACTACTTACATTCTTTTAGGTTTACATCATTTTAAAACTATTTTGTTTATATTTACATGACTATATCAATTAAATAGTTTCTCTAAACATATATTTAAATTATATATTTAATCTTCAGGACATATCAACATCAAAATGGTTATAGTTTATTAAAACATTTTTGACATTCATTCACATATGAGACAGATATTTTTGCATTAAACACCAACTTTATTGAAACAAAAGTATGTGTAAATTATGTAAATTAGATTCATATGTAAATCTACTTTTTCCACTGAGTTAAAGTGCATCTTTTTACATATTTCTATATAAAATCTACCTTTACAGGTCAATAAATAACTTGAAAATTCATTAATGTTGTACAATTAAAGACTCCAAATTTAGTTCAAAAACAATTTTAACAAAACACTCTCATTTAAGTTGTAGTCATTATTTTTCTTTTCCTTAACTTTTTAATATGTTTGCATGAAATTTCTTCAATTGCAATAGTATACCAATTCGTACCCTAACTGTGTAAGTACAGTTTCCATGACTATGTTTGTTTTATGTGCCATCTTTGAAAATGTAAAATCCTTTATTTATTGTACTGAGAAGAAACTGACTTAAAGTTAACCAAAACAGGTTATGTTAGTATGGCATAGTGGGAAAAGTGTTAGACCTACCTTCTAGAGACATCTGAGTTCAAATTTTACCTTCGACTCTTACTAGCTGTGTAAACACTCCTAAGTCAGTTCATTTCCTTGAGTCTCAATTTCCTTTTTTACAATGTTGTTAAGTGGTAAAGATAAAACAATGTATTTAATGCACTACTTGGGCAGCTAGATGGTGCAGTGGATTAAGTGCTGAGCCCAGAATCAGGAAGACTCATTTTCCTGAGTTCAAATCCTGCATCAGACACCTATTATACAGTGTAACTCTATAATCTTAAACCTATTTGCCTCAGATTTTTCATCAGTGAAATTGAGCTGAAGAAGGAAATTATAAGCCATTCTCATGTCTTTGTCAAGAAAACCCCAAGCTGGGTCACAAAGAGTCAGACATGACTGAAAAACCACTGAACAACAATAGCAATGTGCTATATAAATGGTTGTTGTTGTCGTTGTTGTCATTGTTGTCATTGCTGTTGTTGAAGAAGTCTCAAGGTTGCTATTATTTCCCTATAATCCAGTGTTTCGTCACAATAATTCAAACTACACAACTGAAGGCCAGCTTTATGAATTTGTGGAATAAGGAAGATAAAACACGAATAAGTTAGGAAACAGATGATTCTCATAGCAGTAACTGATCTCCATTCTTAGCCCTTGGAAAACTTCTCTTCCAAATACCCCTTTTCAATCCTCTCAGCAGCCCTATGCTTAATTTATATCATAAGCTTATCCTCCAAGCTATTGCTTTTTAGAGGGAAGAAAGTGGATTTGCATTTCACTCCATTCTGCAAATTTGCTGCTCTGCCTGATTTCAACTCCATGGAATAAGATGGCCAAGTAACCCCTGGTCTCTTCCCTTCCCCTTTCCTGATACCTTTTGTGTGTAATCTCCCCTCCTCCCATTAGATTGTAAGCTTCTGGAGAGTTGACGCTATTTCTTTTTATTAATTGTATGCCTGGCACAGAGCAGCCTCTTAATAAACTTCTGTTGGACTCTATTAGATATGTGATCCAGATACAGAAACTTCCACTTCCCACAGTATTATTTAAAATCCATGAAAAGAATAATTTGTATAAACTAAGAAAAATAATTCTAAAAAAATAAAACTTTACAAATCATGTTTAAAAGTGCAATATAATAGAATAAAATAATTTAAAATAAATCTAACATTTTATACAACATTATTTACTCCTAGATTTTTTGGAAAACTCTAAGCTTATGAATTTGGTCTGAAAAATTCCACTTTAAAAATCACATATTTTCTAAAATGTTAAATAATCACTTCTTAACTACTCAAATTAATTTCTTGAATTTTTTAAGCACATGCCACTGTTTTAATAAATGAAAAAAATCAGTTTGTTGTACTTAAAGGATGGTTGAAAGTTTTCCATTGATAATGACCATAACGAAGAGATTTTTCTGTCTTCCTGCCGAATGATATCAAAGTTGAAGATTAAATGATACCTTTGTGGTATAGCTAGGAACAGATTCTGTAAAAAAGGGAAAAAAAAACATTCAATTTTAACTTTACAAATGACTGAAATATATGGCTTAATAAACCCTTCTAAGCATGTTATTACCATCCAAATAAAGAAAAATAACAACCATTGCTTTGAACTAGATGGAAATGTGCCCACAGAAAGGACTGAATTCTAAACAATTTGTAGGAATCTTAAAATTCAAAAGAATATATTCAATTGTCTTGTATCAACAGTAAACAGCTCCAAAAAGTTGGTGATCCATAGAAACTCACTGAAATAAAAGTCAGAGTCAATTACATTGGATAGGAAGTGCATTCAAGAAAGTGAAACTATTTACAATTTTTTTTAATTTTGAAGACAATAGCAATGATAACAACAACAAAAAGCCTGGGTGTCACTTAAGATCTCATGGGTAAATATTATTTTATTTTGTATATGACACTATAAACATTTATTACATATAGCAATTATATTATTTTATTATAATGTGTCCTATATTACATATAATTTGGGTTATTTCTTTCTGCTACGCATAATTCATATTTAATGAGGTTATTTAAATATTTAATATAAATTAATATAATGTTAAATATGGATATTTAACAAACACTTCATTGTTCATTTGTATCCCTTTCTGAACTTCCTTCTGCTTATATATATACACACATATAAACATAATCAAAATCATAATTAAAATTCATCATTACTCTTTTCTTTCTTTTCTTCCTTTTTTTGGAGGTTTGGGGGTAGGGATGTATTAAAATCATTACTTATACATCTACACCAAAAAAAAAGTTAAAAACCTCTCCTTAGAGAGAACATATTCACATGTTAACTGTATCTGAAAGTCTGATCTAGTCTATTACCTCTATGTCAAGAAGTAGGAAACATCATCAGTCTTTTAGAGTTTTGATTGGTCAATGCATGGATTATAGTTTTTAAGTCTCCCACATTTTTTTCTTTGTGTTGTTGTATTCAATATATAAACTGTTCTCCAGAGTTTGATCACTTCTCTTTACATTTAAACAAGTCTTTCTAAGTTTTTCTGAATCCCTCCCTTTCATCATTTCTTATAGAATAATATTTTGCCGTTATATTCATGTCCTATAGGTTTTTTTTTTCAGATTTCCATAACTGATAAACACTTTTGTTTGCATTTCCCTTATTAAGGATTTGGAGCATTTTTTACATTCAGTTGTTAATAACTTGTCATTTCAATAGTGAGTCAATACAGGATGGGAAAAGTAATGATTAAGAGAGCTTGAATAATCTAACTCAACATAACCTATTTACCATATACATATACATCTAATAGCTACTCACAAAGACCATGTGAAGTAATAGTGGAGGTTAGATCTATATTTGTGGAAGAAAAACCAGGACTGATGTAATATTAGATGCTTAAAATATAACTAAGTCTTAGGAAGGGCTGATAAAAGTATAGAATCCATTTAAATAATTGTTAATTTAATGCATTCCAGTTAAATTAATACTTTTATCAACTATATATGTATCTTTTTTATCTTTATGTTGCATTATACGTTTATGAATAACATGATGTAATAGGTTAATAATAATTCATTATATTAATATCTTATGATTAGTTGAATCCTACTCTTGTCCACTGGGCAGGGACTGATGTATAAATGGAATGAACCCTGGATGATACATCGTAAGACCTGTTTAAATCCTGGTTCTGCCATTTACAATGTGTGCTTTCTGGATAAGTCCCTCAATTTCTTTGAATCTTTTTTTCCTCATTTCTAAAGTGAAGGGTTTTGACCTCTAAGGTCCCTTTTAATTCTAAATCCAATGATCTTATTTATAACCTCTCTGAGCATATAAATGAAGTCCATTAATTTGATTATCCAAAAAAAGGTATTTTTTAAAGATATATTTAGTTCAGTCAAAAGATAAATGTTTTTAAAGAATGTATTTATTTAAACTAAGGAGATAATGAAATTATTAACATGCAAAATTATTATTCAGAGCACATGACTTACCTCAATTGACAGAATTAGATAGAATAACACTTTTTTTAAAAAAAAAGATATCCGGCCTCAGCCACTTCCCAGCTGTGTGACCCTGGGCAAGTCACTTGACCCCCATTGCCCACCCTTACCAATCTTCCACCTATGAGACAATACACCAAAGTACAAGGGTTTAAAAAAAAAGGGAAAAAAAAGATATCAATCTTTAACAAAACCAAGAAAATGGTAATCATAGAGTTCCTGAACTTCAATTTTTTTTAAACCCTTGTACTTCGGTGTATTGTCTCATAGGTGGAAGGTTGGTAAGGGTGGGCAATGGGGGTCAAGTGACTTGCCCAGGGTCACACAGCTGGGAAGTGGCTGAGGCCGGGTTTGAACCTAGGACCTCCTGTCTCTAGGCCTGGCTCTCACTCCACTGAGCTACCCAGCTGCCCTTCAAATTTTTTTAATAAAAAAGTCAGTAGTATAACTAAAAGAGCAAAAACAAGATGAGTTCATTTTAGTCTTATTTAAAAACCTAATGAAAAATTCATTTTAAAAAAGACTTTCTTTACCTACTCCAATGATGTAGCAGGATGACACAGATCTCAGAGGCAAACCACAATCCTATTCTTCAAGGGGAGTTTTGTCTTATTACAATTGTATCCTTAAATTTCACTGAATCATACAGAGACTTTACTGAATCACACAGAATGTTAGAGATGGAAAGGGCCCAAGAGACCATCTAAATAACTTCAGAGCATAAAGATTTCAGGGAACAAAAAAGAGTTTGAAGAAGTTGAAAAACATACTGAACTAAGAATGTGATAATGAATTAACTAAGGTTGCATCTTCATTAACTCAAGAGTGTATAAAAGAATGCAGTCCACATTTAATTAGACCTGAAATTTCCAGGCCCAGTAACCTCCATACCCCTTCCTCAGTGTTTACTCTAAGTTATGAAACAAGTTCAATATTAATCACATAATAAAACTCCTGAAAATTAAAAATACCTTCAGAAAATGGAATGTATTTTTAACTTTTTTTAAATAGGCAAATTATATATGCTCCAAGGATATTTCCAATCTCAGTTTTTCTCTCAATGCCAACATACCTTTCCAGAAACATATAAGTATAATATTTTAAATGAACACTTCAAACAATATAATAGAATAATGGTGTATGACATATAATGAAAGGTCATTAAAGTAGGAATAAGGGAATTTGGTTTTTAGGCCTAAATTTGCCACTGACAATTTGTATAATTGTGAACAAGCCCTCTAATTTCTCTGATTTTAGTTTCTCCATTGAAAAATGTCTTGTTGGACTAGATAATAATAATAGCATCTGACATTTTAAAAGTTCCTTAAGATTTTTAAAGCTCTTTAGATATATTATTCATACAAAAGCTCTTTGAAGTAGGTGCTTATGATATTCCTGTTTTGCAGAAACAGAAATTGAGACTCAAAAAAGCTGAGTCACTCAGTGAAGTAGAGGATAAAATGCTTTACTTCAAAACAAGAAGACTTAAATGCAAATCCTCCCTCAGACACTAAGTGTCCCAGGGGAATCATTTAACCTCTATTAGCCTGTTTCCTCATTTGCAAAATGAGGAAAATAATAACACTTACCTCAATAATAATTAACAACATCTATTGTTACTACCCAAAATTAGATAACACATGTAAAATGTTTTGCAACCCTTAGAGTGCCATACTAATGCTTAACTGTTCTTATTAGTTATTGTAGCCCAAATCACAGAGCTAAAAAAGTGTTTAAAGTGGAATTTGAACCCAGGTCTTCCTGACTTCGATGTCATCAATCAATAAGGATTTATTATATACCAGGTGCGCTCTCAACTGGAGAGAACAGTATAAAACATGAAACAATTCTTACTTGTAAAGGGCTTCTATTCTTTTGGGAAAGACAATCTGGCTCAGGGGATAGTGCATTGGTACTGGAGTCAGGAAAACTGGATTTAAATCCATTCTCAGACACTTCACAACTGTGTGACCCTGAATGAGCTATTTAGCCTTCTTTCACTTTGCTTTCCTCATCTGTAAAATGAAAATAATAATAGCATCTATTTCCTTGGGCTCTTGTGAGGATAAAATGAGATAATCTGTTCTACATACAAGCACTTATGATGTATTGAAACATACTGGGCATGTAAAAAATAGAAGATAATTTGGAATACGGAGCTCTAGCAGTTGAGGGAATTGATAAAAACTTCAGGTCATGTAGATTAAGAAGGAACGAAGACCTTAAGTGAAGTGATGGCTATATGAGTAGAGAGAGAATGTCAGGTATAAAAATGCTGTAGAGAGAGCAAGGACAAGATGTGACAATTGATTGGATTGGTGGTATGAGACAGAGGAAAAGCCCAATGTGATAAACCTGAGAGATTGGATGAATGGAAATATCTTCAGTTGAAATAGGGACATTCAGCAGACAGGATGTATTTGGAGAAAAACATAATGAATTCTATTTTGGACTTGTTGAGTTTGAGATGTCTCTGGGATAATCAATAGAAAATGTCTATAAGACAGTTGGTAAAATATGACTAAATGCCAAGAAAGACAGATTCAGTCAAAAATATAGTTCTGTGAGTTGTCT
Source organism: Gracilinanus agilis (assembly GCF_016433145.1). Taxonomy (NCBI): domain Eukaryota; kingdom Metazoa; phylum Chordata; class Mammalia; order Didelphimorphia; family Didelphidae; genus Gracilinanus; species Gracilinanus agilis. Next base: position 261,816,347 of record NC_058130.1, read on the forward strand.
ACATAGAAATGATGATTAAGCATATAGGAATTCGGGGGAACGTCGAGAGAGAATATATATAGAGAGAAGAGAATCAAGGAAAGATATTTAAAGAAAGCCCAGTTAGGGAGCACTCTATGAATGAGAAGCTAGCTAAGCAGACAAAAGCATTCGTTTAGATGAGTAGGAGGAGAATAGACGGGAACAGTCATACACATTCACACACACACACAACCATCCAAAGAGAGGAGAGAGTATACAAAAGGAGAGGGTGCCCAAAAATGTCGATTCTAACAGTTTCAAAGGATGAACACTGAGGGGAAAAACTAAGAGACCACTGTAAACTTAGGGGAAAAAATTATTTGAATGATGAAATCAGAACCCAGATTTCAGAGCTGAAGGATAAATAAAACGAAGAGAAGTGAAAGCTATAAGTGTAGAAAGCTCTTTTTTTAGCTCCTAGAAATGCAGTTGATAAAAGAAGAGGCAAAGGATAATAGCTTGAAGTAAGACCTAGTGAAAATTCATTTTGTATTGTATTTGTTTTTATTTTTAGATGGGGAAGAATTGGATATTGTTGAAGCCTATAAGCAAAATGCAGTATATAAGAAGAGATTAAAGATTACATCTTGTAAAAAATCCTTTTTTCCCCTTTGAGTCTCAGAAAATAGTTGTTGTTCGTTACTTTTATCTTCTTTTGGGTAATTTCTAGAATTACTATACTTTTTGATACTAGTCGATGTTTTTTTTTAGTTTTATTTTTTAATGGAGAAAAACATATTTCTTTCCCCATACCTGAAAGAAAAACAAAAACAAATTCCTTGCAACAAATCTGTACAATCTAGTTGTGTTATTAAACTTGACTGTGTTCAAAAAGCATATTTCTCATTCTGTGCCCTAAATCCAATGCCTCTGTCAAGAGGTGAATGACATATTTCATCATTAGTCCTTCAGATTCTGGCTGATCACTGTTTTTATAATAATTATTACAGTTTTCAAAGTTGTTTATCTTTACAATGTTGTTTTAATATATACATTATTCTCCTGGTTCAGTTTATTTCATTCATCAGCTTGTAAAAGTCTTCAAAACTTCATATAGTATAAATTGTTTTTCTTCTTTATGCTATATCAGTTCATAAAAATCTTTAGATATTTCTTTGAAATCCTCTACTTCCTCATTTTCATAATCACAAAGAGCCTATCTACTTAGAAAAGAACTCACTCTTTGATAAATATCGCTGGGGAAATTAAACAGCAAGAATGAAGAAATTTGATTTAGATCAACACTTCACACTTCATATCAAAATAAGATCCAAATGGGTAGTGACCTAGACATAGAAGGTTGCATCATAAACAAATTTAGAAAAACATGGAAAAATATCTATCTAGTGTCTTGATAGAGGGGAAAAGGTTCATGATTGAAATACGGATAGAGTTCACAGAAGATAAATTAGATATTTTTAATTAAATTAAATTAAAATATTTGGGGCAAATACAATAAAGCTAGGATTTAAAGGGAAAGCATTTATTTTGGGAAATTTGTAGCAAGTTTCTCGGCTACTACCAGTTTTGAGGTAAAAGATATCACTACACTTTCTCCTTCAGTTTCTTCATCATTCTTAAGTCTAATGTGAATTTCTGAGTGTTTCCTAAAATTGATATGAGGGAACTTGGTAGTTTGTCCCTGGTTAGGTAGCCATACTGTCTTAAAGTCTCAAGATTGAAAATTTGAGAGTAAGAGATAGAATCAATGAGAGGCTTGGTAAGATGCAGATTAAGTGATGATCAATAATGGCAAAGGAGAATAGTAACATTCTTTTTTTAAACCCTTACTTTCCATCTTCAAATTGATACTGTGTACTGTTTCCAAGACAGAAGAGCAGTAAGGGTTAGGCAATGGGGGTTAAGTGACTTGCCCAGGGTCACACAGCTAGGAAGTGTCTGAAGCCACATTTGAACCTAGGACCTCCAATCTCTAGGCCTGGCTCTCAATCCATTGAGTTATAATTGGTCCCCAATTCCCCCATTAAGAATTACTCCCAAGGACATTCTTAATGGGGGAAAGTATTAGCAAAAGTTTGAAAGTACAAGTGGATAATGAGTTTTTCAATGGTAACTTAAAGCAGAGGGACCATTATGAGATTGGCTAACCACCAAGTGGACATTTGCTGGAGGATCTTGATGATCTGAGGAGTTTAGCTTTGACTTATAGTTGATAAAACACCGAAAGAGAGTCATGGGCAGAGAAAAATAGGTTTTTAAAAATATTGCGTGGTCATCTATTTAAAAGATGTACTACAATAAGAATAGACCATAGTATGGTGCAACAATGCAATAATGACATGTTGAGGGTCTAGGTTAGGGAATAATGAAGAACATTATACTTGAGAACTGGCAGGACCTGGTAAGTTATTATCATGAGTGAGAGCATGAGCATTCCATCCATTCTATCCATTCACAGCACATAGACTTTCTAGGGTGATGTCTCTTCAGGCTTTTAAATTCCACAGTAGACTAAACAAGCTCTTCATAGTCTTGTTTCAGTTTTGGAAAGAATGGAGATTATGCCTCTCTTTACCAAAAAAGATTGAACTAGAGGCAGAAAGCATGCTGGAGCTAGCTTCAACTGGCTCTCTAGAACTGATTGATACATTTTCCATCTGATAATTATATCTTGGAATCAGGAAATGAATCTACATTATTCACATATCTGAGTGGAAAATAGCTAGGATTTATGCAGTGTTATATGGTTTGCAAAGCACTTTACATATAACATCTCATTTGATCCTCAGAACAACCCTAAGAGGGAGTTGTTATCATCATTTCATTTTATAAATGAGAAAACTGAGGCTGAGGGAGATTAAATGACTTTCTGAGGGTTACACAGTTAGTATACATCTGAGGCAAGATTCAGGTTCAGTACCTTCTGATTCCAAGTCCAAACTTCAGTTCTCTGTGCTACCTAGCTGCTATTTGATTTTTCCTTTGTCTTTATCCATGACTATGTAAGGGTTAAATTAGAAGTTTTTGACAAAATAAGAGAGAAGCTTTTAAGAATTTAACAATTTAATATAATTAAAACAGAGATAGTAAAAGAATATAGTAAAATGAATACAGTAAAGGAGAGAAATATAGGAAAGTTAGAGAAAGAAAATTTCCTAATGTCTATATTAGTTATCCTATACCTACCTATAACTAGTTATAATTACTACCAAAAACTGCCTATATCAACCTATAACTAACAATCACCTCACAAAGTTCCAACCCAATCCAGCGCAATCAATGAGTGTTTAATCCAACCTCAATTAGATCTGTCAACGAAGACCAGCAACCTTCCAAAAAGTTCAAGAAAGATAAAACCTAAAAGCCCAAAACCCAAAAACCCAAAGTCAAAAAGCCCTCTCAATAAGCTCAGGCCTGCCTTTATATTCCAGCAACTAAAAGCCAACCACCAACCCAACTCACTCCCAGCCATCAACTTCCCTGCAACTGCCAGCCCTAACTTTCAACAAATGACCCCCACCCCAACTGACTGGCAGCCTTTTATCCCCCCTTTTTACCTCACTTCCTGTCTCTATGGTTCCTCCTTTCTGTCTCTATGGTTTCTATTTCCTGTCACTGTGGGCTGATTAATCCCTACACATCTCTATGGTAAAAGAATCTCCAGATCCCCTGTTAAATTAAAAAAAGAAATAAAGAATTTCTTTTTACAACTAAAATCTACCATGTCTTGCCAAAACTCAAGTGTAATGATCTTTACTATTCTCTAACCTACACCCTTAACAAATCATTCTTTTATTGTTGCCCCATACTATGGTCTATTCCTTATTCTAGTCCATCTTCTAGATGACTAGATGAGAATTGTAATATAGATGAGATTGCAATCTTTTAAAAACACTCTTTTTTCTCTGCCCATGACTTTCTTTCAGTGTTCTATCAACTATCAAGTGAAAACTAAATTCCTCAGCCTAGCATCAAGATCCTCCAGCATGTGTCCACTTGGTGCCTAGCCAACCTCATAATGATCCCTCTGCTTTAAATCATCCTTTAAAGGCTTATTATTCACTCATACTTTCATAATTTTACCAATACTCTCCCCCTATTAAGAATATCCTATTGGGAGTAGCTGAGTTGTTCAGTGGGTTGCAAGCCAGGCCTAGAGATAGGAGGTCCTAGGTTCAAATCTGACCTCAGACACTTCCTAGCTGGGTGATCCAGGGCAAATCACTTAACCCCCATTGCTTAGCCCTTAGTACTCTTCTGCCTTGGAACCAATACATACTATTGATTCCAAGATGGAAGATAAGGGTTTAAAAAAAAAGAATGTCCTATTATTTCCTCTCTGCCATCAATGTCCATTACTTAACCTACATGCCTTTTGCAGTTTTCCCCAACTAAATTTGCTCCACATTGATCATTCCTTGGTTGGTATTCCATAGCATTTAAGGAACATTGCTCTTTGGTCAACTGTAACTAGCTTATATTATCTTGCTTACAAGTCTTCTCTTCATCCTTCTGAAGAAAAATTTCTTTCCTATAGCTTTCTTACAGAGCCTACTTGGCTAGTTGGCTGTTGTCCTCCATACTTGAAAAAAAATGCCATTACTGATGATGTCTTTGCACTCACACATAAACTGGATTTAAGTACAGCAGAATTACCAAAAATAATCAGGTTCACTTTCTCTTTCAGAATTGTTCAAGTCCAGTGGCAAGACAAAAGTCAGGAGAAGTGACCACAGCCTAGTATGCAATGGATGATTTGCCCTCTTTGATGTCTGGCCAAGCTCTGAGCACTCCCTAGTACTTGCTTTAGTCACCTTCCTGGCCACTGGAACAAATTGTTCTCATCTACCCATTCTTTGGGGGAAGTCTTCATATAACGACATGTTTGAAGCTTGTTGGTTACTCTCAATCTGGTTTAGCTCTCCTGCTTAGGCATTTTACTAGAGGGTGACCTCTGTGGAAGTTAAGGCTCCTTGGAGCCATAGGTGAGACCTGGGTGTTAGGTGGACCCCAAAGGAAGAAAGCAGCCTGAAAAGAGTCCTCACACCAGAGTTGCTAATCTTCCTTAAATATTTCACACCTCACAGGGCCTACTATGGTTCTATATATACCATTTGTTTATAAATGCATTATTTGTTATCTAGAGAATGCACCTATTTACTGTTGATAAATTTTGCTTAGGGACTCCAATTTGAGTTATACTGCATCACAGAATAATAGAACCTGAGACTTGGAAGAGATCTCAGAAACCCTCTAGTATGATGCATCCCTAAAAGGACTTCTCACTGTATCATTCCCACCTACTGGTCATCTAGACTCTTTGAACACATGTCTTGAGAGGGAACCTACAATTTTCTGGGGCAGCCCATTACACTTTCGAATAGCTCTGATTAAGAACTTTTGTTTTTTTCTGGCATCAAGCTTAAATTTTTTTCTTCACAATTTGCTCCTCACTTTTCATTTCCTTAAACCAATGGAAAGAATTTCAATTCATCTTCTTTCTGACAATCCTTCAAATGCTAAAAGTCTGTGGCTTTTCCATGAAGTCTTTGTTATCCTGCTGTATCACTGGGGACAGTAAGAACAATGCTTTCTTTAAACAAATCTTTCATTAGATTTTTGAATAAAACCAAAATTAGCTCTCTTGTATTTCTGTGCCCTTATTTATAAAGAATGATATCTTAAAAAAAATTCTGTCACTGTATCTTAGCCTGTCAATTGATTAAATTATGTGCTCTGAGTAGCACTGAAATATAAGATGACCAAATGTCCCATGAAATGAGGTTTCTTTCACCTTTAGAATCATATAAAATCAACTCTCCTGACTCTGTTACTTGTTTCCCCAAGAGACTCTTCAAAGAATTATTATGGGGAAAACACTTTGCAACTAATATAAAGCTCTCTACATGTGAGTTGTTATTATTATTATTACATTTTCCTCTAGTCCTTTTTTGGGTCAAGAGAAAAAAATATTCAATTTTTCACAAGAAGAAAATGACAAAGGCTACAAAGAACATTTAAAAATATTCTATTATTTCAGTTGTATACTTATGAAACTTATCCAGAAATATGATAAAGTCAGCTTATGCTAATTTCTGAAAACCAACTGTTAAATTTTTGGTGTAAGCATTTACATTTCAGAAATCAGCAAAATACAAATCAGGGATTATTTTATTGTTTTGTTGATTGTCTAGACTTAAAAAAGTGAGAGAGAAAAAGTTAATGAAGATTAAACTTAAAAACATGTCAGGCATAAATTTTTGTTTTTCCCAGAGAGATAGTTATTAAACATTTGCCAGAATATCTTTTCCCATGGTCCAGCTTCCAACTTCACTCCAGGTCCTCTGAGCTCAAATGAATATAACAATTTGATGAGTTTTCCAATATACTCAATAAGATAATAAGGAAGGGATTTTCATTTGGATGTGTCTAAAAATGCTGTGAGCATGTCTACTGCTGTGCTATTCATTATATTTCAAAGAATTGAGTTGTCTAAGATTGACTAATAATCACCTGCTTTTCCCTGTTGCTCAAGCATGGGGGCCTGATCTCAAGCTAGTATTTTAAGTTTAATATTCCAATATGAATTCTCCAGGAAAAGCTCCTACTTTGTCCATGTTTTAACTCATGTCAAATGTCCCAAACATGGGTAATAAAATATTCCCTTCTGAACAAATGTTCAAAGTAACAAATACATATAATAGAAGAGCCTTTATTTCATTCTTCAGGAAATAAATAAAATGGAAAGGACTCCCATCACAAGATACAGAAATACCCAGAGGGAAATTGAAAGTGATGTTCCTACAGGACCACTTTTCGACATTCTAGGGAGGCCCTCTTTCCCTCCCACATAGCCATACACACAGTCCCCTTATTCAACAACCTCTTTCCCATTAGAGCTGAACTGTCTTTCCTTTTACTGGCTCTGTTCTCCAAATAGACAATCTTCTTCTTTCTTCTTGGAGTATACTGTATCAAGAAATTCCCTCCCCTCTTTTAGAAGGTCAAGTGTCCAAACTGTCTAAGTCTGACACATTATCACCTATGAGACAACTCCCAAAGCTGTGATTCCCCTCTTGGGCAAAGTGGGCTGGTATATATCTATTTCTGCCATGTGCTTCTTCAGGAAATTCCTCAGTGACCTGCTAACTACCAGCTGTTGATCTGGGAAAATCAGCGCTAGTCTTCAGTCTCTCTGACCTGCTTAGAAAGCAGAAAGGCAGAAGGTGGATGGGAATTCGAGATCCAAAAACTCTCCTCCCGGGTCACCTGGGCAAGTATTTGCAGCTTGTTGTATTCTTCAGCTACAACTCACCATTAACTCTCTCTGCGTGTGAAGAATCTTCACACGGACAAGAGGGGCTTCCCCATTCCTCAATCCACCTGGCTCCAGAATACAGGTTCATGATACTGTGTTTTGGTCTGAATTGTGTAGGTAAAAAGGAAGTCTAAGAGAGAACAAAAAGTTCCCTTTTATAGACCACAGGAAGGGATGGATGATTCCCAATCCATCACAGAAAAATAGGCTTAGAATTGAAAGGGAAATTAGAAGTCATAGAGTCTAGCCTCTTCAATTTTTTTAAATTTTAATTTAAACTTTTACTTTCTCTTTTAAAAATGATACTAAGGATTTGGTTCCAAGAGAAAAGAGTAGTAAGGGCTAGGCAATGGGGGTTAAGAGATTTGCCAAGGGTCACACAGCTAGGAAGTGTCTGAGGTCACATTTGAACCCAGGACATCCTTTCGCCGCATCTGGTTCCCTATCCACTGAGCCACCTTGCTTTCCCTTCTCATTTTTTAAAAATAAATAAGTAAAATGAGCCAGAGAGATTAAGTAACTTACCAAGGTTAACATTAATGAATTTGAACTCACTGATCAGGATTTAGCCCAAATCTCTGAAAAATAATCAGTGCACAACACCTTAAGAGCAAATATGCTCTTTCTTCATGGAGAACTATCCCTTAGAAGTTTCTAGCTGGAGGCCCATGTGCCTTGTAAACTCAAGTTAGTGGAGAATTCATCAAATGGGTCAGAGAACAGGGACTGCCTTTTGCTTTTCTTCATATACCCAACACTTAGCTCAGTACCTGGTACAGTAAATGCTTAATAAATACTAATTGACTAACTACCCTCATCTAACTAACTACCCTTTTATATTTCTTATAATTTTATAGTTTAATTCATTTAATTCCTAATGTTTAAGCCTAAGAGTTACATATAATTTTTCTTTATCTTATTTCTGGAAGCCTTGACAGATTCTAATAAATTACTTTTTAAAATCAACTTTATAAATATTGCTGAATATGGCTAATAACCTAGCTATCCTATTTTATCAAATAAAACTTTAGAAGGTTATCAATCATATAGAAACATTCTTTGTGAGAAGTCACACGAGTTATGCTTTCTGAGTACAATTTCATCTTTCCTGTATTTTTTGTCTTATGAGGGAACATACATCCCTGTAGAATATGAAGGGAGCATATAGAACACTGGACTTTGCCCAAATTTGCAATTTACCAAAGATTTGACTAAGATAAAGTCCTCAAACTCAATTTTCTCATTTAAAAATGTGGATAGAATTATTTGCTTTTCCATGATTGTAGTGAGCAGTAAACTACTTTGTGAATTATATTCCCCTACTGGAAATATGTCGAAGGTTCAGGACAATCCTGTAGTCTACTGAAATTGTTTACCTTTTTTCTCTCCTCTCCTTTAGTACAATCCCCAGCTTTCAGAATTACATAATCACAACTTTTCCATCCAGTTTCCATTCTGCCCTAATCACAGTGCAGATTTAGAGGGGCCTCTACTCTCCATGTGACTGAAGTCACTTGAAAAATTGGGCTCCAGTAGGGGTGGGAGTCCTTTTCTGCCTCCTCTTACCCACATCTAGCAGCGCTCTCTCCCTCAGTTGGGGCTCCTGAAGCTTCTTCCCAGAATGGCCTAGAGACCCTGATGTCTTTTCCACAGGGAGCTTCCTCACTTCTTATCTCTAACAAGATTTTACCTCCCCCTCCATTGGGGTGATGGAAAAAGAGATTGCTCTTTGAGATTCCAATCACACAGAACCCCTTTAGTCCTTGAGTCAAAATGTATTGGGGATTTCTATTCTGATCTACAGGTACGTGTTTGGAGAGAGACAGACAGAGAGGGAGAGAGACAGACAGAGAGGGAGAGAGACAGACAGAGAGAGAAGAAGAAGAAAGAAGAAAGAAGAAAGAAGGAAGAAGAAAGAAGAAAGAAGAAAGAAGAAAGAAGAAGAAGAAGAAGAAGAAGAAGAAGAAGAAGAAGAAGAAGAAGAAGAAGAAGAAGAAGAAGAAGAAGAAGAAGAAGAAGAAGAAGA
>NC_058130.1:262131351-262163726 GCF_016433145.1 Gracilinanus agilis
AAAAGGAGGAGAGGAGGAGGGAGAGGAGGAAGGGAGGGAGGGGAGAAGGACAAGGTATAGGGTGGAGAAGAAGAAAGAAGAGAGTGTATAAAATGAATTTTACAGAAATATTGGCTTAAAAGCTGTCGACGTGGAATCTAGAGACCCCAAACTTGTGGCCTAGTGATATCTGATGAACCCCAAGTTTTAGGAATAGCTTATAGGTTGGAGACCCCCAAAGTTTGTAATCTGTTCCCTGTTCCTGTGAGAATCCACCCTGAAGGGAGTCTCAGTGACTCTTTTGCCTTAGAAGCTTCTCCCATTGTACCATATCCCCCTTTCAGAGATGGAACTTAGAACCTTCAGCTTACAAGACTGACACACAGCTAAACTACACTAAAGAATCACTTAGCTTTTACCCTAGGGTCCATTAATAAGTCTGAAACTGCTAGTCTGAGACTCCCTTCAGGGTCGATTCTCACGGGAACAGGGAACAGATTACAAGCTTTGGGGGTCTCCAACCTACAAGCTATTCCTAAAACTTGGGATTCATCAGATCTCACTAGGCCACAAGTTTGGGGTCTCTAGATTCCACGTCGACAAAGCAAATTAAACTAGATCTTATTAAGAGTATTTAAGAATGTAACTGGGTAAAAAAATATAAGAAATAGAAAAAATTCATTAATATTTCTGCTAAAATGGCCTTTACATTTTAAAATACAAACTTTAAAAAAAAATTTAAACATTCTTTATTCATGAAGGGCAGCTAGGTGGCCAGGTGAATAGAGTGCCAGGTCTGGAGTCAGGAAGACCTGAGTTCAGATCCCTGATCAGACACTTACTAGCGATGTGAACCTGGGCAAGTCACTGAGGCCTGTTTGCCTCATCTGTAAAATGACCTGGAGTAGGAAGTGATCACCCATTCCCCTATCTTTGCCAAGAAAACCCCAAATAGAGTTACAAAGAATCAGACAAGTTTGAAATGACTGAATGCCTTTACTCATGAACTCATCATAATTTATTGACCTCTTTTTATAAATGAATTGTTTCCTGTCTTTCCTCTTGGAAAGATCAAATGTTTGATGGAGAGAGAAAGTTTGTAGGCCACCCTGGTCTCATTGTTGCAACTCTTTTACTGCACTTGGATTTCTTCAAAAAATGGTGATATCCTATGTTGAAAACTATCCCTTCACTCCATTCTCACTATCTTAATAACTTGTTTAAATAGATCAAGTTGAAATTGTTTTGATTTTGTGCTAAATCTTCTTATTTTTATTCTTCTGAAGAGTTAATGTTGATTTTTAGTTTAGCCCTAACAATTCAGTGATTTGACTTTATACACAGAAAGCAGTGTCCGAAGTGATTCATACACCAGTTACCAGTTATTTGCTTTTTGTCCAGAAAAAGCAAATTTCTTTTTTTTCCTAATGTTATTAGGTTCTCACCACGTCTGACATGTCCCAATTCTCTTCTTGAACAAAATATTTGTGATACATAGACCTGAAGTTTCTCTATAGCCTTTCAACCTTCTTATTCTTAGTTCTAAATGATATTTTCTAGCATATCTTTTTATGACCCTTCCCTATATTTATCATTTGCATTTTAATATGCATTAGAAACACGATAATATTAGTGTTATAAATGTTTTTATCATAGGGTCTTGCGTAGAGGGTATATATAAATTTGTTCTCATTTTGTACCTTCAGGTAACCTCTATTGCTGAAACATCTCTCTGTCCTTTTCCCTTGATAGCTGTCACATCTGTTGTTTGGATTTCATTTTTCATTCCAATCTGTTATTTCATCATAAAACTTGAAATGTTTTCCCCCACCAAAATTTGACAAGTTCTCATATGGCCAGGAATAACTGTCAGATGATCCTTGAATTTACTTTAATATAGTCCTGATTATATACACTATTCCTGTCCTTTAGGGTTTTATTTTTTTCTTTTCTGTAAATGTACTTCATTCTCTGATTCCCTGAAATTTTAAAATTAAATGAAGGCTGAATCTAAAAAAGTTTTCCCATGTGATAAGAGAAAAAGCACAGTCTAGCAGAAAGGACACTAGACATAGAGACAGGACACAAAGACCTTGATTCAAATTCTATCTTTGCTTTTCAAGGACTGCTGTGTGTCTACACGATAGATATTTAACAACCCTGAGTTTCAGTTTCCTCATTGGTAAGATGGTGATAAATATTGAATGTAGTTGTTGTTCAGTTATTTCAGCCAGGTCCAACTTTTTGTGATCCCATTTGGGATTTTCTTGGGAAAGATACTTGTAAGGTTTGCCATTTCCTTCTCCGGCTCATTTTACAGGTGAGGAAACTGAGGCAAACAGCTGTATGTCAAGAGTCACATCACTAGTAAGTGTCTGAGGTTAGTTCTGACTCAGGCAAATGAATCTTCCTGACTCCAGGCCTGGTACTCTATTTACTATGCCACTTGGCTGCCCCAGAAAACACTAAATAATAATACCTATAAAACCTACCTCACAAGTTCTTATATGGTGGAGTAGGAGGACAAGCATTTATTAAGCAACTTATATGTGCTAGGCACTGAGCCAAGCACTTTATAATATTATGTCTCTTGATCTTCACAACCCTGAAAGATAGGTGATAATAATATTTCCATTTTACATCTGAAGAAACTGAGGAAAACAAAGGTTAAGTGACTGGCCCAGTCATACTTCTAGTTTAAGATTAGATTTTAACTCAGCTCTTCCTAACTTCAGCACTCTATACACTTTACAGTCTTTTTCTGTAAATATATTTCCCTGATGTACTGAAAATGATTAGATTAAATTAAAATTGAATCTAGAAAAGTTTTTCTATGCCATAAAGGAAGTGGCATTATGGAGACCTTAAACAACATGTGGGCTATGTGGTTATAGTAATAAATTATGTAGCCTTCTTAAAACTTTTCTAGAAAGTTTAGAAGATGGGAAATACTAGCTATAAGCATTCCATTTTCTGAAGAAGAGTGTAGAGACACATGCACCAGATTGGGGATCTCACTAACCTGTGGGTTCTAGTCCCCACTATCTTATTTGGAAAAGTCAATTAATTCCTCTGGGTCTCAGTCCCTTCATCTTTAAATGAGAGAGAAAAGTTGACTAGAGAACCTCTAAGGTCCCTTCTAACCCTAAATCCAAGATCCTATGATGTCTCAGTTTCTATAAAATAAAGACATCAAAAAAATTATCGCTAAATTCCCTCCAATCCTAAATATTTCTGGAATTATAACTTTCTACAGGGGTATGATGGAGTTATTCAGAGGATTATAGAATCCATAAAAAAGCAATGAAGAATTTTCTTAATTTATCAGTTATTTGGGGGTACCTATAGCTGACCTCCATACAAGATGATCAATTGTCATTGTCTTGGTCCAGCAATCATTTGGCTTGCCCCAGTAACTCCCCTACACTAAAATACCATTTCTGTTCACTGTAACATCTGCCTAGGTCTCTCTGCATGGACCTTAGTCTATAATAGTGATGGTGAACCTATGGTACAGATGCCAAGGATGATACACAGAGCACACTCTGTGGGCACTTGGTTGTCTCCCCCAATCCAAAGTTACTAGAAAGGCAGAGACTTAGATGGAGCTGTTCACCTTCCCCTCTCCACCATACCTGACAACATTTTTTCACATCCCTGGCCCCTTCTGCCCAGCAGCCCAATGGAAGCCTGCATGGGGTAAGGTGAGCAGATCACAGGTGGCAGAGCTGGGGGGGAGCAGAGCACTCGGGCCACTCCCCTCCCCCTCTCTACACTCACTGAGGGCATTCCTCATTTCAACCACCCCTCCACCAAACAGCCTAATGGGAGAACTTCCTCCCTTCCCTGTGCAGGGTAAGGGGCAGGGTCTGGCACCTGGTCTCAGTGGGGGAAAGGGGGAGCATGGCACTCAGTCTGGGGGCATGGATTGGAGGCAGGGTCTTCCACTCCATCTTTAAAAGGTTCGCAATCACTGGTGTATAGTTATATGTAGCTATATAACCCAGTGGAATTGCTTATCAGCTCAGGGCGGGAAAGAACATGAATCATGTAACCATGGGAAAATATTCTTAATCAATTAATTAATCAGTTAATTAATTAATATATAAAATAAATAAAATAAAAATAAAAATATAATAATTTTGTGTAACCTCTCTTATCCTTCTGTCAAACCTCCTCTCTTTCTAGTCTTTTCCAGTTTTCTGTGTAGCTACCATTAAGATGCAGCTTTGGTCAGAACAGAAGCTGCCCAAGTCAAAGCAAAGAAGACTTTCTACCTTATCTAGGGCCTTTAATTCTTACCAAGTAGATATAAGGGAGGAGTATCTACTTCTGAAATATATCTGTGCAAACAGATTTATTCATATATTGGGATGTCTACTCCAAGCATATGAAGACTTGAAGACTCCCCCAGTAGAATGAGCATATGAGAACAATTTATTCCAGTAGCCAAGAAGGTGGCTGAAGTAGACACTGTGAAACACTTAGAACTTGTTTAGACATTGCCTCCCAGGCTATCACCATTCATCCTGACTTTTGTCTTGCCTGGATTTCTTTTATTTTTTTTTAAATAAAGTTTTATTTCCCAGATTATATAATAGTATAATTTTCAATAATTCTTTTCTGACATTTTTCTTCTTTTTTTTTAAACCCTTACTTTCTGTCTTAGAATCATATTGATTCTAAGCCAGAAGAGTGGTAAAGGCTAGCCAGTGAAGGTTAAGTGACTTGCCCAAAGTCACATACTGTAAAAGTGAAATTTGGAAGATGCCATCTAAAAGTATATATATTTTCTATGGACACGTGGGAACTATCAAACTACATTTCCCGTGCTCCAACGGGTTTCCATTTCCTGTTCTTTGGGCGTGGGGACGCCTACGTCTCCACACAGAGGACAGTTTAAATCTCCCGGGGTGAGGAGGAACTTCCTCTCTTTTAGCTACCGCTCTTGGCTAGCAGATTTCAGGAAGAGACCGGAGGTAACAATAATGGCTGGGGCGGCAGTTTTGAATTCTTACAAGCGTGTGGTCTAATGACTTTATCTATCAGCATGGCTTTAATTAAACTACTAATTTATATTATTATAGCAGCCTTCATTATTTTTTATCTTAATATCAGACACTTCCTAGCTATGTAACTCTGGGGCAAGTCACTTAACCCAGATTTCCTAGCCCTTGCCCTTCTGCCTTAAAGTTGTTTTTTGAACAGAAAGTATGGGTTCAAAAAAATAAGAAAGAAATAAAGAAAAGATATACTATACAGTTCCCAGCTGTATAAAAGTTATTTATTTAAATTCTGATTCATTCATTTATTCGTGTAATAAATAATATTATATATGACTAAAAATAAATATACAATACTCCTAGTATTATATTTTTATAAAATTTAATAGCAATGAAGTGAGAGAGAAAGGAGTTTCTTCATTCAAGAGAGCAAAGGCAAAGATCTTGAGACCCAGCAGCCTACTGCGCTCGAGCCAAAGCCCCAAAAAAGTCTCCTCAGTGTGAGTTTCAGCAAATTTATAAACAAACCTAAGCCAGGGTGCAAGACCAGGACACAAGACAAGGGAACCCCAGGAAGAATAAAGAATTCTGGGAAATGAAGTCTCCAGAGTACAAATTTTTTAAACACTATATGCAATAAAAAAGGGCTTTCGCACATATAAATAAGATTTATTGATGCCTTATCATAAACTCCCATATAAGAAAGAATCCATAAGATGTCCTAATGTCAACCTCTTATCCTTTCCAGGCTCAAATATAACTTAAGAGCTTATCTACATTAGGTTTAAAAGTATGTAAGTATAGTCTGTGTTTAGATGTACTTTTATATGACTATGGAACATCTTTTTGTTAATGGGGATTTATGTCTACTCTTTTCCCAGAGCTTCATCTCCTACTGAAAGAGGTATGTTGCCTATCCTTTGAAAGAGCTCAAAGGCAGCTTTCCAAATCTCTATCCAAGACAGCATCAATTATACAAGCAAGGATAGAGGTAGCCACCAGATTTTACATTTATCAGACACATAGACATAATTAATGATTCACAGGGATAAAGTCGAGAAGTCACTGTAAGTAAGTACTGCTGCTTTTGGCTAGTAGCCAAGAGAGACAAACTTCAGTCTCCCATCCTGTTTCTTTTCCTCCTAACCCAGCAGGAAGGAAGGTGAGGTCAATTTTGAACATTTCATAGATCAGCCAGGAGCTAGGGGGCTTTAAGTTATCCCCCTTAGCTGTCAATAAGAAACACAGTGCTGAAGCAGCTCCAGAATTTTAAACCTCAACACTGCACCATTTAGCTCTAATTATAACCTCAGTCCCTCCCATAGGTTCCACCTCCTGCAATAGCAGCCTAGAAAAAACCTGGCATGCAGAGGTCTCAGGAAAATAAGAAAGGTGCCCATGCTAAGGGACAACCCAATGTTGCTCTATTTCCACATGGTTCTCAAGGTGGAAATTCTTCCAACTTCTCAAAGAAAGGCACCAAAAAAAAAAAAGTCAACTAAATTGGTGAATTTGGTATAGGGATTATTTGTTCATTCCAGTCTAACATCTCTATAATACCCCCTCATCAGGTTGTACCCTAGTTCTCTTTGACAAAGAAGGACTAACAACAGTGAAACATCTAATCTGCATTAGGAAGATTGCTATTTGACCATCCCATTACTTTTCTTTTTTTTGATATGTAAACACTTACTAGCTGTGTGACTCTGGGCAAGTCACTTAACCCTATTTGCCTCAGTTTCCTCTTCTATAAAATGACTTAGAGAAGGAAATGCAAATCACGCCAGTATCTTTGCTAAGAAAACCTCAAGTGGAGTCACAAAGAGTCAGACATGACTGAGCAACAATAATCCACATACACTGTAACTGAGGCAGACTAACATTAGCCTGGTAGAAAATGTCCCACTTTACTAAAAAGGTGGGTGTGGTCTTCTCTTTTTTTGTCTTTATCTTTTTTTTTTTAAACCCTTACCTTCCATCTTGGATCAATACTGTGTATTGGCTCCTAGGCAGAAGAGTGATAAGGGCTAGGAAATGGGGGTCAAGTGACTTGCCCAGGGTCACACAGCCAGGAAGTGTCTGAGGTCCGATTTGAACCTAGGACCTCCCATCTCTAGTTCTGGCTCTCAATCCACTGAGCTACCCAGCTGCCCCCTCATCTTTATCTTTTATGTTCATGAATTTCATTTGGAATCATATATATATAACTATTCATGAGTCCTTGTGAAATTAGCCTTTGCTTCCATATGTGAACAGAGGGGAAATTAGCCCATTCAGGCAAGGAACTGTACATCTGTGTCAAGTTTTCAACTTGACCTGAGTTGGGGAGTGTTTACTCTGCAGGCATTTGCTTCTGATCAGGTTTTATTGCTAATTAGAAATTCCCACTCCTTTCCTTTTAATCCTCTATACAAACATAATTGCTTCAAATAAGCAAACATTTGCCAGTTCCCTTTCTCACTTCACAGCATTGGGTTCCCTAGGAGACCAAAGGTATAGTAGAGATTACTATTGAATTGTTGGACTCTTAAGCTTATTTTAACATTTAAGCTTCCAACAAAATGAAATCTTTGAGAAACAAAATTACGTGCTTCTAAAACCATACAAGATATTGGTACTATATCTCCTTTCTTTAAAAAACAAAAAACAACCTTGAATCAATTAGATGGCAAGGTAAGAAAATGTTTAAATGGGGATCTTGATATTAAAGAATGGATTCCATTCCCACTTTCATTTTGATTCTTAATAAAAACTGTAATACTAATAAAGTCATATGTGATAATTTGTTTTTGTATACATGTATCTACAAACCTAGATCTATATCTATAAATCTTTATATCTATCTATGCACACTCTCCCTTTTAAGACAGAGACATAGTGTAAAGTTGATGATATACCAAGCTGCTTGGTCATTTGAGAAATGGATAGGCCCCTAATTTCTTTTTATAAACAAAAATAGTATAGTCAATTCTTTATTATATGTGATAAAAAAAGGGTAATGTTAGTAAGCAAAAATGAGGTCCATGGGTCAAGTCCCAGTTGTCATTTTCTGTTTGGCCTCTATTCTAAGAAACTTTAATGTAGAATTTTGTTTATTAAGTAGCAACATGCATTAGTCTTCCTCTTCCATTATCTGGCTATTTACTGGTGAAGATCAATCAACAAGTATGTATGAAGCAAGCACTTAATATGGGCATAAAGTAAAATATAAGCTCTGAAATGGCCACGATTGTCATTTTTCATCTTAGTAACCCCTGTGCCTAGTCAGGTACCTTGTCTACTGAGGAGGCACTTAATCAAGGTTTACTATTTGTTTGACCTGGAAGAATCATAGATAAAGAACTGGAAAAGACTCTCTAAGGATCAGCTAGTATCAAACTCCCTTGAGTTTCAAGATAGAGAGCCAAGGGGCCTGAGTAACCCCAAATCCAGAAGAGTACCCTGAGTCAAAAAACAGAAGTTTAATCTAAACTAAAATAAAAATCAGCACACATGGTTTGATGATGGATTTTTTTCCTCTAATTTTTAAATTTCTTATTATAGTTAAATAATTTCAAATACAGTTTGAACTATTTCAGATATTATATAAATGAAGAAGCTAATGTTATCCAGGTAATAAAAGACTTGAGACAAGATTTGAATCTAGGGCCTCTTGACTCTTTTTGTTTGTACCATAATGCTTCTTCAACCCATGATTCTTCAAATTTGTGAAGTTCTGTTTTGTTACATATGTGTGGGTCACACACATATTTTGTTATAAAGAAATATTACATGTATTTTGTTACAAATAAATATTACATATATATTTTGTTACAAATATTACTATTACAATTCTGATTTACTTGACTAAACCAGTTAACTCTTTGCTGATATACAGACATTTCTAGGGCATCTTTACGCTTCATGAGGTCAGTGAGACAGAAAATTTAAAATTGTTTCTGTCTAGGAAAACCCATTGACTTGGTACTAGTTAGTGACAGAGAAAGAAAAAGCGTTTGTCATTGTAACTGACAGAAGTTAACTTTGTCCTGCCAGTAAAAGCCCAGTTTTACTAAAAGGAAAGATAGAATTTCTACTTTCTTCTTCCCTTTTTCTTTTAGGTTATTGTATTACAACTCAGTCATTTCCAGGCACTGAAAGCAGTTTTTCTCACCCTCAACATTCTTTCTGAAGTCAAGGTGTGAAGGATTTCACTGCGTCCAATTTTAAAGACTAAAACAAAGGCACAACAAAGGCACGGAGGTGACTTTCTCCAACCAGCACCATGAATCAGCAAGAAAAATGGGAAGGTCCAGAGTGATCTGGAAACCCACACTACCAAGGCTTCACTTGGCGCCAGCTTCCCTGAGGCCCCTTACCACCTACAGAGATGGAGTTGCAGGGTTGGGCTAAACTCTTAAGTGTTAATGTTTGTAAAGCATTCAGAGCCCCTGGAGTTGAGATACCTTACAAGAGAAAAGGAACCATTCTTTATAGCCTTATAACTACAGGAACTAAGTCAGAGAATTCACACAGAGGTCAGTATGTAGGCAATTTTCACTTGAATGCTGGGGCTATAATGCTTCCTTCAGGCTCTAAGATTTGTGTTTCTTTTTTCCCCTTTTTATTGTGGTGAACCTGATATATATCGAAAAAACACTAACATTTTACTTCACAGAGAAAAAACAGAAAAAAAGAGGATAGTTTGTGGGAATCATACTAAATACAGTTGTTTTTGTTTTTGTTTTTGTTTTTTTTTAATCTAATGTGGTTTTTCTAGTACAGCCCTGTTTGTCTTTTATATTTCCAATTTCATATGGTATTTCTACACGGTTCTATTTGTCTGCATCCCCTTCTGGTTTGTGAGCCTGGAGTTTTTCTTTTTTCTTTTTTTTTTAACACACTTCCTCATATTTCTTACATTCTCTTTCCCAGCCAGAGCTCATTTTTAGAAGTTGTTCAGCATGTATAATAAATAACAGTGTCCCTAGTTGCCTCGCAAAAAGAAATAAGCAAAATGATCGAGTGAGTGCTGACATCATTCAAAAGGACATAGAACTGAAGAGTGAATGCATTACCAAAAGGACAAACTTCTCTAAAGATGGTACTTAGATTAGGATTGAAACTTTTAGAAATGTGGTTCACCATTTACATGAGTGCAAAAGTTTGAGGGTTCTTTCGTGGGTTCTTTCCATTATGAATGCTGTATTTGCACTACCTCAATTATATTCTCACTTTATAAGCTATAGAATACAACTGAAGGAGAAAAAATAGAAGTCAATAAACATGTATTAGTTGTCCACTGTGCATAACTCACAATAGGCACGGGACAGTCAGAGATGAAAGAAGACATAATTTCTGCCCTTGAGGAATTTGCAACCTCAAAGGTAATATTGTAGTTCAGTCATTTCAGTCCTGAAACAGAGAGCAGTTAAAAGTTTTTACAAGTCTGAGGTAGGATTCAAATTCAGATCCCTCTGATTCCAAGTTCACTAAGCTACCTAATTAACCCTAGCCCTAGTGAGAGATCCAAGAGAAAGTTCACTTCTCAGCTGATAGGGCATGGGGGAGGAAAGTTAATTAGGATAGAATTTGATGAACAGGTGGCACGTGAGCTGGTCTTTTAAGAAAGGGAAAGGTTCCAATCAGCAGAAATGTGGTCAGAAAAGAGCAGAATGAGATCAAGAATAGGGTAGGAACATCAGAGTAGACTGGTTTAGCTGGAATGTTAAATGTCTGCATCCCCTTCTGGTTTGTGAGGTTAAATGGAACTGTATTTAATTCTGGAAAAATAAACTGGAGGAATTGGGTAAAACTTTGAATGCTAGACTAAGAAGTTGGTGTGCCATGAAAATCTTTGATCAATTGGGTGATACAGGCAGATTGGTGAGTTAATAAAATTAATGAGGACAGTTAAATACAGATTTTTATAGTTTAAAGAGATCATTTTTACCTATCTTTTACCTCAGAGATCATTTTACCTATGCTTTGTCCCCAAGGTCATTTTTGAAGGTGAGAAAATGTGATCTCGGGAATCATAAAAACATAACCAAAAGGGATTTGATAGTCTACATGTTACAGGGGTGCAAATGGTGAACCCCTGGGTTCAGGAAGGAAACCTTTCACAGGAATGAGAGGACTCCAAACTTAGCTTAAAAGTAAAAAGAAAGATTTATTAGTAAGATAGGATTAATGGCCAGCAATACAGCATGAGTGGAACAGCCATGGGAGGCTGCTCCCCCAGTGCCTCAGTCCTGGGCTTTTTATTCTTTCCAGTAGTATGGACATGACTCCTTGTACTCAGGCATTCGGTGGGTGGGTTGGGGTCTGTCTGAGATCCTCAGGGCTCAAGGTGTGTCCCAGAGGTGTATCTCTTTTGTCTGTCTCAACTTAGTCCAAAGGTAATGGTCTTCGCCTCCCGAGTCTCAAGGGCAGGAAGGGGGAAGGGAATTTCCCTGTCCACAGCCTGCCTGAGTTAAGGGGTACAGGGTCCCTGCCTTCTCTGCACAATGCCCATGTCATAAATAGGCCCTCTTATTTAACAGATAAAAAAGTGAAGCCAGGGATTTCTATAACTAATTGCCTAGGATCATAGAGCTAGTTAGGGGCAGAGGTGAGAATAGTCTCCTAACTCTTGATTCTGTCTCCAAAACTCTTTTCACTACACTGGAATACCTCAGAGTTGAAATGACTTGCCCGAGGGTTTCTATGGAATGAAACTACCTGGCCTATGGAGAAACTTGACTTTACCAGGCAACTGATTCTCATCCCCACCACAGACAAATTTCTGTATCTAACAAGCAATGTTGTTCAGTCATTTCAGTTGTGTCTGACTCTTCATGACCCCATTTAGGGTTTTCTTTGCAGAGATACCTGGTAGGTTTGCCATTTCCTTCTCCAGCTCATTTTGCAGATGAGGAAATTGAGGCAAGCAGTGCTAAGTGACTTGCCCAGGATCACACAGCTAGGAAGTGTCTGAGATAAAATGTGAACTCAGGAAGACCACTCTTCTTTACTCATCTAATGGGAAAGACCCAGTGCTCTATTTCCTATATCACCTATGCAACAGAGTATAATTTAAAAAAGCTTCCACTGTGCAAATACTTTCTCCCTCCTTACTGAGTGACTGAACTCTTGCAGACATGGATCTGTTTCAGGCATGGCTGAGTCTAACCTAAAAACTGAGGTCCAGTTCTTTTTCTCTCACTCTTTAAGTCTTTATATCCTCACCCAAGAACCCTGGATAAAATCACTTATATTTTAGGTTTGGATCATTTCTAGTGTCTTCCCACAAATATGTAGGACAGAAAAAGTAGTTACTGTGCAATATCAGTGAGGAAGAGGATTGCCATTTATTTCTTCTACAGAAAAGAAACCCTGAACATATACAAGACCTACAAGCCTGCATTGAGAGAAAATGCTAAAGAGACAGCAATATAACCACTGTGATAGTCTCCCAAAGGCTGAGTAACAAGCAGCAGTAGGCAGTCAAGAGAAGCACTAATTTACATCTGACACACACCTCCCATGTCATATTTGTCGATATGTATTCCAAGTCCACTGTGAATTGTTTCAGTCATCTGGTGTTTGCACCATGAAATAAAGTTTATTTCTTCTAAAAAAAAACAACAAAAAACACAAAAACTTCTCTCCTAATCTCAGAAACATGTGGCAAGTAGTCGTACCTTGATTTCCCACAAAGGATGAGACAGAGTATTGTATTTCCCTCAGTCTCTGTGGCATGGGATTTGGGAACATGTGACAAGTAAATCAGGGATTTGATTGAGTATGCTGAACCTGGGTCTTGTTCCCCTGACTTCCTTTTCTGTTTATTGCTTCTTTCCTCAGCAAGGTAATGAAGTCTTATGAATTTGAGGGGATGAGAAGTCCTCGGTGCCTCAGTTGGAGCTGACTGGCAGCAGGAGGAATTTCTGTTTTGGGAAGGATAACCTCCAGCAGCAGGAGGTCTTGTCTTTTTTAATTAATGAAGAACTATTCCTCTGCTGCTGTCATAGAGTAGGGAGAAGGACCAAGCAACCACTCAGGGTTTGCTACATCATATCCAAGCACTAAGTCTTTGTAACACTGATCTGTTTTCCTAGAAGTAGTCAGGGAACAGACCTCACACTCCCATGGGGTAGATGTTAGCCAGAGCTCAAACTGTGATTTAAATTTTTTTACAAGTGTTTTACACAAACCATATAGAAAGTATGCTCCTCAAATTTCTAAAGATGGAATAATAGTTAACACATTGGGTGGCAGAATGCTAAATCTTATAAAATAAAATTCACTAAGTATTGTACTTGAGTTAAGAAAAAATCAATTTCAGAATATAAGATAGGGAAGGTATGAATAGATTTTAAGAAACTTCATGACTCAACAGTGTGCCACAGCAGCTTAAAAAGCTAATGTGATAGTTCAGTAAGAGGAGCCTAGCTTCCAGGAATATACTTTCCATTACACTTTGCTTTCAGCAGTCTCATCTGAAATTTGGATTCAGTTCCCAACACAGTGGTTTAAGGAATGCAGGGATAAAGCTGGAGAGTATCCAAGAGAGGACAATCAGGATGGTGAAGTTCATGTGGAATCAGGATCAGTTGAAGGCATGGGAATATAAATCCTGGAGAAGAGAAGCCTGGGAGAAGCAGGCACAACTTACTATAAGTATTTGAAGGTCTGGCCTGTGGAAAAGGGATCAGAATTGTTCTGTTTGAACCCAGAGGGAAGAATCAAGACTAATGAGTAGAAATCACAAAGAGGACAATTTAGGCTTATGTCAGGAAAACTCCCTAATACGCTTATGCCTCAAAGTGGAGTGGGTATCTAGTGAGGTTTCCCTTCCTCAGAGATCTTTGAACATAGGCTGGATACTATCAGATATATCATAATGGGATTTGTTTTGTACAGAATTTAGACTAGATGGCTTCTGAAGTTCCTTTCAGGCCTCAAATTCTATGATTCTATGGTGAGGAAAAGTGGGAAAGGGAGAGTCTGTTATTCACCTCTCATTACAAGTGACTTATTAAAACCCACAATTTATTCCTACCCTCAAAGAGTTTACATTCCAGGGAGATATTCAATAAAACTAAACCCTAAGCTATTAAACAGGGACAAGGGGAAAGGGAAGAGATTTTTTTAAGTGATTAATGAGGCAGGATGTACAAATAACAAATTGAGAGTGGTCTAAATCTTCCTTGCAAATAAAGGCATACATTGGACATGCAAAGTTGCCCTCTTCAAAGTCCCTCCTCTCTTGGGTTACCATGACCAGCACTGTTTAATCATCCATTATGCAAGGCTCTATGCTTCAATATTTAAGATAAAATGAAATATTAGACAAGAAGGACATCAGAGTGGATTTTATATATCTCAAGGCTTTAAAAGGGATTTTGGAAATTGTTCCATCCAGGGCATAGGAGATAACCACAAGTATTTGTTTTTCCTGACATGTTTTGGCCTAGCATTCTTTTGTGTAATTCATCCAGGGAAATACCATGGAGTTGAATTGCTTTTCCCATCTTTCTGTGACTTAAAATTTTCCTGGGTAAGTCATCCAGGAAGATACCATGGAGTTGAATTGCTAGGGAAGTTCTCTCTTCATTATGTCTGGGCTATTGATACCTGAACTAAAAAATCTGACAATTGCTATAGTACTAGGAACTCTAGCACTTCCCCTTCTACAGTCCCCTCTCCTTGGAAGCAAAATAGAAAGATGAAATAACCAATAGCTGGACATAATAAGCATACCTTGAATCTTGGTGAGGATGACTCATCTGTCTTCAGCAAAGCCATTGATTATCAATAGCTAATACCTATTATGACCTGACACAAACTCCTAAAAATGAACAAAAATCTGAAAGCAAAGTTTCTAGAGAATATTATTAACAGTTGTGTGTATTTTCTTATGGAAAAGTGCAACAAATGTATTTGGTCTATCTCTTTTAAGACAGGATTTGAATCCTACAGCATTAGTGGTGATGCTAGTCAGAATAGGCACGTCAAACCATATCTAAGAACCAAGATTAAAGAGAAATGCCAATTAAAATATTTGTTCCCTTTTCCTCTCCAAAAAAAACAAATGCTACAATTTTATTAAACTATACTACCAGCTGTCTAGTATAGTGTAACAATACTTTAAAATATATAATTCTCAATAAGGGTTTTCTAATTTTAAAAGAAATGTTTAACCTCAGCAATAATTCTAGCTTTCCTCTCATTTGACTTGCTTCTTAAGGCCAATGAAGACAATCATCAGAGAAAACTCAACTGGTTTAAAGCTTATCATTTATCCATGTAAGCACAAACATACTTAAAATCTTACCTCTTCTGATCCCCCCAAATATTCCAGTTACACTGATCACTCTTTAGTTCTTACAAAGTCTCAAATTGAAAAAAACAATCTTTAACAGAGATAATTCCCCAGAAAATTCTATTATGTTATTCTGAGACAGCCTCAAGAGCTTGATTCTAGCTCCTTTTGTCTGACCAAACCTATTTCTCTGAGTTTACAGTTCTCTCATCTTGTCACAATCTCATTTCAACCATGCTGAGGTAACTCATCCCTGAAATAGAGTCAGAACACAATTAATGCCTCAGGATGGTCAGTATTACCTTTCTGCAGCACCCTTGGATTATGATTTGGTGGGAAGCAGGAAGGAAAAATGGATTTCTTGTTCATTGTAACCCCGGGTACTATTTCACAGATTGCTCTTACTTTAGGTACTGCTTTCTCCCAGTAAGTGGAGAGGGGGAAACAATGAAGGCAAGAAGAACAATAAGAGGAAGCTTGCAATAATCTGGACAAACCACTAGGATGACAGGAGCAATAATAAGAAGGGAAATTATTGGTATATATTAACGCAAAAAGATTATTTCTACATGTATCTAATATTTTCCATTTACAGTATTCAATTTTGCATCATATCTGTTTGCATGTGCACATATCTATCTCCTTCTATTATACACACAACATTTAAATACATAGATAGACAGA
The DNA here is from genome assembly GCF_016433145.1 of Gracilinanus agilis. Lineage (NCBI taxonomy): Eukaryota > Metazoa > Chordata > Mammalia > Didelphimorphia > Didelphidae > Gracilinanus > Gracilinanus agilis. The sequence goes on from NC_058130.1 coordinate 262,147,306, forward strand.
TATAATGTAGATTTATAAAATAGGTTAAGGACTGTCTCATTGATCTTTGAGCTGCCCATGCATCTAGCACACTGTACATGATTGTTAAAAGTTCTAAACTGGCTAAAGTTTGGTTAAATTGGCTAAAGTCCTAAAAATAAAATAGTGGATAGAGTGATAGAGTTGGAATCAGAACACCTAAGTTTTTTTTAAATGAATTATTATGTTTAACAATATATTGATATCTGATTCTCTCCTTCCCTATGCAAAACATACTTCCATATTAGTTGTGCTTCGAAAATAAATCAATAAAAGTTAAAAAAACATGCTTCCATCTGCATTTAGATTTCAGCAATTCTCTCTCTAGAGGTGGTTTGCATTTTTCATCATAAGTTCTGTGAAATTGCTGTGGATCTTTGTATTTATCAGAGTAGCTAAGCCATTCACAGCTAACTATTAATATAATATTGTTATTACTGTGTACAATGTTCTCCTGGTTCTGCTTACTTCACTTTGCTTCAATTCATTTATCAGATATTTTTCTGAAACTATATATATACATTTATATATTTTAGATTATTTATTGAATTAATTTAGAATTTTTTTCCATGGTTACATGATTCATGTTCTTTCCCTCCCTTTCTCCCACCCCCTTCCCACAACCAACAAACAATTCCACTGCATTTTACATGTGTCATTGATCAAGACCTATTTCCTTATTATTAACATTTGCAATAGAGTGATTGGTTATAGTCAATATTCCCATCATAGCCTCATCAAACCATGTAATCAAGCAGTTGTTTTTCTTCTGTGTTTCTACTCCCACATGTCTGTCTCTGGATGTGGATAGCGTTCTTTCTCATAAGTCCCTCAGAATTATCCTGGATCATTGCATTGCTGTTAGTACAGACCATTACATTCGATTGTGCCACAGTGTTTCCATCTCTGTGTACAATGTTCTCCTAGTTCTGCTCCTTTCGTTCTGCATCACTTCTGGAGATCATTCCAGTTCACATGGAATTCCTCCAGTTCATTATTCCTTTTAGTACAATAGTGTTCCATCACTAACAGATACCACAATTTGTTCAGCCATTCCCCAATCGAAGGGCATCCCATCATTTTCCATTTTTTTTTACAACCACAAAGAGTATGGCTATAAATATTTCTGTACAAGTCTTTTTTTCTTTATTATCTCTTTGGTGTATAAACCCAACAGTGGTATGGTTGGATCAAAGGGCAGGCAGTCTTTTAAAGCCCTTTGGGCATTCTGAAACTATCTTGCTCCTCATTTATTATAGCACAATAATATTCCATTTCAGTTATATACTATGACTTGTTCAGCCATTCCTAAATTAATGGGCATCCCCCACATTTCCAATTCTTTGCTACCACAAAAAGAATTGCTATAAATATTTTCTTGCATATGGGTTCTTTCTTTTTTTTTTCCTTTGATCTCTTTGGGATACAGATCTAGTAATAATATTGCTGTTTCAAAGGGTTTGTACAGTTTTATAGCCCTCTAGGTACAGAAGAACACAGGTATTCCTATTTCTGGAATTAGCTTTGTGAAATTAGAAAGTCATTTAAGATCTCTGAGCCTTTATTTCTTCATCTGTAAAGTAAAGATAGCAAAACCTGTAGTGTCTGCCTTGCAAAGTTGTTTTAAATATCAAAGGAGATAATGTATCTGACAACACTCATGGTTTAGAAGGCAGGAATGCCTTTTCCACTAAGAGACTACAACTCTGGGTTCACACAGATCTATTAGATGTCCTAGGAGAGCCTGAGCACCAAGGAAAAGAGATTCTTCTCACACCATATACCCAGAAATATGGGGGGAAATGTCTTAAAGCCTAGATTTCATTCATGTGTAGGCTTATCTCCCAAAGGATTAATAGAATATCGTCTAGGAAGTTCTTTAGTATAATAACTTATAACAGGCATAGGAGTTGTTATTTATTGCCTCCATCACATATACATAAACATTTAAAACACAAAATATTCCTAAGTATTCATTAACAAACATTTAAAACATGATCTAACAGCTATTTTTTTTATATTCTGCCAGGATTTTTAGACTTACAACATGAAAAACATGAAACACTGTGAGACTGTATAAAGGCATATAGTCTCAGTTTCCTCATCTATAAACGGAAAGAGATTAGGGTGCCTTAAGGATGCTGGGATTATGACCTTAAGATCCAAGTATACATTCATTCTCTTGGTTCTGTCATATCTTGCAGATTCAAAACATAATCTACTTAAGAACAAAAAAACATCACATGAGATGTGAATCACTTCACATCTCAAATCCAGTACAGGAGACTCCCTAATATTTGACAGTTGTTATTTAGTTTTAAATATCTTTTTAAAACCTCAAATAATTTTGGCTCTGCCAAGGAGGAAGGTTCTAACCTGACAAAAACAATCAGCTGTTTAACATTCCCCAATTCCCAAAGAAGCTGTCACCTTTGCATATTGTACTGTAAAAGAAACTCAAACTCTGGATGCGGTATCCCAAAGTACAGTCAGGGGCCTAAGTTTCAAAACTCTGAAGGAGACCAGAGTGGAGGCTATTGCAAGATTCCTGTGCCTAGGTCCCAGGCTGTCTCCAGCCTTATCTTGTTTACCAGAGATAAAGAAGGGGACCCCCCCCCAGGAGAGCTGATTTCATCCCTTCCCCCAACCCCCTGGAAACCTGGTCAGAGGCCATCACTTTCAGATAGATTTTGTTGACAACAAACAGTTGTCTCCTCTCCAGTTTAATGCTAAACTCTTTTTATTGGTCAGTTAAGTAAATGGGACATCCTAGCAACCTTACATCTCTTGCCTTCAGTCTCAAGCATACAGAGCCTAGCTCTGCTGGCTACAAGGAAAAAGAAGAAAAGAAGAAGACATTTTAGTGAGAAATATTTATCAGCAGCTTTATAGCCCCTAGGCATCACATTTTTCACTCTTCAGAGCTGACTTCTGATCTTAGACAAATGGCACAAGGTGTGACATTTCATCCATATTTCTTGACTTCCAGCCTTTTAAGTCAGTTCTGTCAAGAAACTGCCCAATAAGTGTCCTTCTTTCTTCTTTTTTTTTTCCCTCGTCTATAAAGAGACAATTATCCAAACCACCTTGGATTCAAGATAATGTGTTACAAAGGGAAAGAGAGGGTGTCCTCTTGCTTATTTGTCCCTGTTTGTATTTTCAGGCTTCTCTCTGGGCTGGCAGGAGAACTCATGAAATGGTACCTTAAGAAGTCCTCTTGCTTATTGTATGATGACCAACTGTGAACGACTTAGTTATCCTCAGCAATTCAAAGATCTAAGAAAATTACAAAGGATTTATGGTGAATAATTCTGTCCACCTCCAATGAAAGAACTGATGGAATACGAATACAGATTGAATCATAATTTTTAGTTCTTTTTGGTGGGAGTTGTTTTTTCTTTCACAACATGACTAATATGAAATTGTTTGGCATGTCCACCTCAAGGAGAGGGAAGGAAAGAAGGGAAGAAATATGGAACTCACTTTTTTTTTAAATCAATGTTAAAATTACTTTTATGTGTAATTGGGAAAAATGAAATAATTTTTAAAATTTTAAAGAAGTTGTATTGCTGTTAGTTTGTCATATATTTCTTAATTTCTGAAACTTTTTTAATTCAGTGGGAAACATCAAGGAGCTAAAGCCTTAAGTTGGTTTAGAACCACTAAGAAACAAAAAGTTTTTAAGGGAGCAGCTAGTGAATTGAGAGCCAGGCCTAGAGATGGGAGGCTCTGGGTTTAAATTTAATCTCAGATATTTCCTAGCTGTGTGACACTGGGCAAGTCACTTAAACCAATTGCTTAGCCTTGGAATCAATGCACAGTATTGATTCTAAGATGGAAGGTTAGAGTTTTTTGGTTTTGTTTTGTTTTGTTTTGTTTTAAGTGGAGAGGGAAGATGATTTTTTAAACTAATTAATTTATTTAGAATATTTTTCCATGGTGGGAAGATGATTTTAATCAAAAAAATACTATTAAAAATTATAACTCATGTTATATTAGTAAGTCTCAAAAAATCTCTCTAGTTTATTCTCCCTACTCTCTCCTTAAGTATCTTGGTCATTTTGCTATAACATAAAGCTCCCCTTCAAGCATTCAGACTAACAAATTTCTAATATAATAATGGTTTTATTTATAAAACAAACCCTTAGTAATTAAAAAAAATCTCCAATTTTTCTCATGGGAAAAGAACCTGAAGATACTATAGTCCATATTTTTCACAAGAAAGGAAAGAAGAGATAGGTCATGTCTGATTATGAGGTACAATAATAAATGGTTAACAATAAGCTCTCTGAAAAAAAAGTTAACTGGCCACACTTTTAAATTTTATCTGCATTATTAATATTTTTCTCCATCATTTTCTTAAGTCTATAATTTGCCAATTTCTTAGGCATAAATGCTCACACTAAAAATTCAGCCATCGACTCTGAGCTGATTAGAGCTGAATACAGCCTACCTCTGGATCAAATCCTTGATGCACATGGCTCCATGCTACTGTGCTTTGTAGTATCAGCAAAGGCAAAGTCCTCAACTTTGCTTCTCTCTTTCAGGGCTTTATCTCTCTCCTTGCCATCGCTCTGTGCTCCTCATTCTCTCTCCTATTTAGCTCCTAGATATTTTGCTCTGTCACTGAAGTTTCATCTTTTTGGGGGCTGGGGAGTGGAGGAAGAGGAGGAAATGGGAATGAAAGGCAGATGTAGCTATCTTTGAACCTCTCTCTTTCACCATCTGGTCCTCTACCATCTCAAGGTCTCTTTGGCGGATATTTGTCTCATTTTGTCTTTTGTTGTCATTTCAGTTTCTCCAAATGGCGTTGGCTCTTTGGTACACAAAGTTCCTCATAAAGGTCTCATGGAATAGCTTGGTATCTCAAATTTCTTCTCTGAATGAATTGAATAATTAATCCTTCTTATGTACAAAAGTGGGCCCAGACATCCTCCTTGAATAATGAAGAATTATCTGCCTACTACAAGCACATCTTTTATCTATAGATCACAAAACACCTAAAAATGCTCTGGAGGAAGCTAGATGGCTCAATGGATGGAGAGCCAGGTCCAGAGATAGGAAGTACTGGGTTCAAATGTTACCTCAGACATTCCCTAGCTATGTGATCCTGTCATTTACTCACTTATCCCCAGATACCTTGCCCTAACTGCTTTTCTGGCTCAGAACCAATACTTAGTATTACTTTTAAGAAAGAAGGGAAGGGATTTTTTTTAATGCTACCTGTGTATTTCTTCTTTCACATTCCATCATGAGGAATAGTTACTTTTTTTACTATTTTTTACTAAAAAAATGACTGTGGTACCAAAATTAAAATACTTTACTTTACAACTGGGAAATCTATAGGATTTGGCCACCAGAGAGTCAATTTGGAAAGAATAAGATAGTTGCATCACTGCAGTGAGGGTACAAGTGAGATTAGATACCATTCATTTCTGGTGGCCCTAGTCAAAAAGTCTGAATGACTGCATTTAGCACAAGTCAGCATGAGTGAGAAAGAGTAAAAAAAAGAAGGTAGAAGATAAAAATCCAGGGGTAATCCAGAGGTAGAGTGTGGTATGGCATGCATGACAACAAGATTCAAAGGTAGAGATTAATGTATAGTTTAACTAGTTAATTATAGGAATGAAGTCAGAGCAGAGGCAAAGGTTTAATGGTGGTCAGAGTGAAGACAAAAAAGGAATGAGGAAGAAAGGCAGATTGAAGAAAAAGAGATTATGTCCAGATGTTGGAATTTCAGAATTATTGATCATGGAAATTGTCACAAGTACTCACTTCTAGTCACATCATTTACCTGAAACTACTCTCTCCAATTGATTGTCTCTTAATTGTTAAGTCAAAAGACCTCTCTCAATCATCATTTTTATCTTTCTACAGCATTTGACTGTGTTGATTACCTCCACTTGAATATTTCCCTCTTGGTTTTTCTGATACTAATCTCTCCAGGTTTGCTTCTTCCAGTCTGCTGCTCCTTCTCAGTCTTCTTTGCTGGATTTCAACCATATCATGCCCTTAACCATGGGTATCCTCTAAAACTTTGTTGGATCCTTTTCTCTTTTCCTTCTATACTATTTTCATTTGGGGATCTCATCAGCTCCCATGGGGTCAGTAATCATCTCCATACATATGATTCCCAGGCATTTTATGTAACTTTATTCTCTTCCCTTCTCTGCTCCTAAATCACCAACTATCTTTTAAAATTCCGAAACTAGATATACCATAGTCATCTCAAACTCAATATGTCTAAAATAATAACAATGTCTGAAATAGAACTTATATTTTTTTAAAGCCTCCCCTCTTCTGAATTTTCCCAATATTGTTAGGGACTACCATCCTCCCAGAAAGGATAGCTCACAACTTTAATATTATCTTTGACTTTTCATTGATCATCCCTTATCCCACATATTCAATCCTTTGTCAACTCTTGGTATTTCTAACTTCACAACATTTTCTCTATCTATCCCCTTCTCTCCATTGACCCAGTTATACCAGAGTTCAAATGACTCATCACCTTTTGTCTGAACTACTGCAAAAGCCTTTTCATTGTTCTCCCTACCTCATTCAGCTGCCAAAGTGATTTTTCTAAAGTGTAAGTCTGGCCATGCTACCTACATCTTTTTAATTAACAGCTGTGGGAGCTGCCTATCACCTCCAGGATCATATATAAGATTATTTGTTTAGCACTTAAAGATCTTCATAAACTGAGTCCTTCTAGGCACTCCTAGATCTAACCACATTGCCTATGTGCTATTTCTTGCACAGGATGCAGCTAGGAAGTGTCCGAGGGTGGATTTGAATTCAGATCCTCCCAACTCCAACTCCAGTATTTTTAACCACTGAGCCACAACTTCCTACTTCTACTTAATTATTTTAACTGGCTCAGTTCTTTTTAATCATTTAACATTAATTAGCTTTAAGAAAAGGATATTTAGCCATTCCCCAATTGATAAGTGGGCAAGGGACATGAATAGGCAATTTTCAGATAAAGAAATCAAAACTATCAATAAGCACATGAAAAAGTGTTTTAAATCTCTTATAATTAGAGAAATGCAAATCAAAACAACTCTGAGATACCACCTCATACCTAGCAGATTGACCAATATGACAGCAAAGGAAAGTAATAAATGTTGGAGGAGATGTGGCAAAATACAGACATTAATGCATTGCTGGTGGAGTTGTGAATTGATCCATCCATTCTGGATGGTAATTTGGAACTATGCCTAAAGAGTGCTAAAAAAAAATGCCTGCCTTTTGATCCAGCCATACCACTGCTTCATCACAGGGAAGGTGGATCTTTACCCAAATTTAAAAAAAACACATAAACTTACTTATGAATAGGTGAAGGTCTACCAGCTAGAGAAAAAGTAGCTGACTTGCCCTTCTCTGGCATATCAAGAAATTGAATATCAGGGAGCTATTGAAGCCTACCCCTGTTTGGAGGTCTGGACTATTTCAGCCTGACCTTGGAAGGCTAAGGGGCTTAGAGAAATGAATGATTTCCCATAGAAATATTACTAATAAATAATTCCATTCATTATTAATTTTCCTCAATGAAGAAATGTCTACCAAGGAAAGTCAGCAACATGGAATATAGAGAATTGCCTAGAGGTTAAGTAACTTGTCACACTGTCAAGATATGTGAGAGACAGAACTAGAACTAGAGGCTAGTTTTAGAATTAGAACTAGATGCTAGCTCTGAATCCTTTACCCCATGCTTTCTCTCTTTGTCCAAAATAATACTACAATATGTATTGCTTTGATTTGATTGCACTAAAACCCACTTCACCCAATCTCTGCTGAATGAATATATTCCAAAGACAGGCACAATGTAGTTTCAAAGAAAGAATACCAAATTTAGAATCAGGAGACCTGGGTTTCATATCTACTTCAATATCAGCAGTTAAAATTTTCTCATTTTTCAAAAAGTAGAGGTCAAACAGATATAATATCTTATCTAAGGCTACCTATATAGCTGTTATGAGACATTTTTTATTTCTTGCATTGTACTATGCCAAGGAACTTCAAAAACACTATGTCATTGTTTTGCAGATTGAAGAGATTTTTGTATCTTTTCCAAAAAAACATCACTATGGGGTAGATCAGAAAAGTGATGACCTCTAATCACACCAGGATATATTGCTACCTGTTCCATAACTCATAGATTTCAGTGCTACCATGAACCCCAGAGGTTATTTAATTTAATCCTCACATTTTGTAGATGAAGAAACCATAGCCAAGAGAAGCTAAGCAACTTCCTCAATTACAGAGTTATAAGAGGTCAGCCCTCAGTCCTCAAACTCCAGATCAATACTCTTTCCCTGAATATGCTGTAATGCTGATTAAATGGTTCCCTCATTGCCACATTGTTGGTAAGTGCCAGAAACAAAATCTGAAGTTTAGTCTTACTAACTCCAGTACTCTAATAAAAAAAATGATAAGTAGCATTTATATAGCACCTACTTTGGACTGGGCACCATAACTTATAAATAAGATTTCTTTTGATCATTACAACTCCAGGAGACAGGTAATATCATTATCCACATTTTACAGTCAAGGGAACTGAGGTTAAGTGGCTTGCCCAGGTGACACAGCTACTAAGTATATGAGATAAAATTTGAATTCAAGTTTTTTTTCTGATTCCATGCCCACCGCTCTATCCATTGGACTACCTAGTTACCTACATCTCTATACCTCTATCTACTATGTCATGATAAATATCTCTAGGAAGTTCTATTTATACATAAAAAGAATTCCACACTGTTTCAGTACTGGAGAGACCTCAGTAGAGGGACAAAGAGGTTGTTCTATCAGGCTTAAAATGAAGAAAAGAGGAATTATAGTAGGACTTCATTTTATGTGACCAATATGTTTGTTCCCTAGACTCTTCATATAGGTTGAAAATAATGCATAATAGCAAACTCCATTTTTTAAATAAGAATGTATTATACAAACACACCTAGGTACTTTATGACTTCTCTTAGGCTTATCAAAGCTACCAGCATCACTACTCTTGTACTTCGCAGTCATTATTAATAGCAATAATAAACAAAGAGAAGCACTGCTCTGATGAGTTCATGACTTATAAGAAGCAAGAATTCTAGACAGAATTAATTTGGGAACTAATGTCTGATGCAAAACAATGTAATGAGTGTGAATGGGCAAACTGCTAGGAAGCTTTTACACTGCTAGGGAAAATGGCAAGGATCTAGTGTGTAAACATTTTTACTTTATGTATTTTTCTGCTATTATTTGCTTCATTTGCCAATCGTGCATACCTGAAGTCGAAGGTACTGAAATTCTACTGTATTCTTATTTTATTCAAAGAACTCAGCCTGGAAGCCCTAACATAAACTATCAAGATAAAGCAGAAGGTATTGACCAGCATTCTCACATATGCAACTCTCTAGTTTCCATTTAATCCTAATGTTATCTGTGTAGAATATTAAAGGCAGGTAAGGTATGAAGAGGAAGGAAAAAGGCCATATAACTTGATCTGGTCCAATTTGTAATTGTTCATATCATGAATCAATCAAAAAGCATTTATTATACGGCATGCCAGATTCTGGGGATACAAAGAAAGGCAAATATATACAGTTGTCCCTTTCTAGATTGTGGTTCATTCATGCAGTTTCACTGTATCATATTTTTTTTAATATATCTAATTTTGTATCACGGAGTTACACTTATCCTGGTATATTATTGGCTGATGGAATGAAAGGCAACCAACCACAGCGTTCTATATCCTGCTTTCTTAGAGATGGATGAAATGTCCTGCTGGTAAAACCTGTGGAGTTCTCATTTTTCATTGATTAGCTTCTGAATTTCCCCATCATCTTTATCAAACCAATCTCAATGTTTGCATATATTCTGGACCAGATGAGCCAATGCAGTGCTTTAGATTGTTGCTCTTGGCAATGAATCTCATCTGCCTTCTTACTGATGCTAGAGTCCTGCATCTCTCTAGTTTCACTTGAACTTTACTTTTTTTTTCCTTTTTTTTTAAACCCTTAACTTCTGTGTATTGTCTCATAGGTGGAAGAGTGGTAAGGGTGGGCAATGGGGGTCAATGGACTTGCCCAGGGTCACACAGCTGGGAAGTGTCTGTAGGCCTGACTCTCAATCCACTGAGCTACCCAGCTGCCCCCTTGAACTTTACTTTTGAAAGAGTTAACTTGCCCAAAGTCACACAGGCAGCAATAAGTCAAATTAAGTTTCAAACTTAGGTCTTTGTATTCCAAATCTGATGCTTTTCCCACAACACCAAGCTGCTTCTTTTCAGCATACAACATTCAGTTTTATGCATAGTATAAACTCAATAAATACTAATAGAACTGTTCAATTGATCTCGTGGCCAAATTGGACTCATTTGGGGCAATGGATTCAAGCACTGTTAATTTAAGCAATCAATAAACATTTAATAATAATAAAAAACTAACATTTATCTGGTTCTACTTTGTGTCAAGCACTATGCTAAGCTCTGGTTTCTACAAACAAAGGCAAAAGATAGTTTCTTTTCTCAGGGAGATCACGGTCTAAACATGAAAACAATTACATTTAAACAAGCTATATATATATAGGATAAATTAGAAATAATCAACAGAGAGAAGTTACTAGTATTAGGAGGAATGTCAAATGAAGCTGCTGACCATTAGCTGTGCTAGCTGCAGACCATCAACTGATCTTGCTTGGTCACACAATCACAAATTACCTGAGCATCATATTCCTCCCTCCCAACCTCTAGCTTCTTCTGGCAGATGTCCTTTCCAGTAGAAGGGCTTTTGGTTGTTATGTTAAACTACTTACCAACCCCTTCTGGAGGCTGTACCTCCCAAATATATTTAAATCCTGTTCCCCCAGTCCCTCATGTGTACTCATGTGTTCTGGTGCTTTGGTGACCCCAGATTTTAATTTTATTATCTCTGTAGTTTTGTTTTATTCACGTTGACAGGGATCATTGGGGGAAAGAAAACTTCTTAGAGAAGGTAGAATGTTAACTGGGACTCTAATAAAGTCAGGTAAGAGGCCAGGATGAGGAGGGAGAGCCTTTCTAGGTAGCAGGAAAAAGCCTATGAAAATGCCTGGAGTCTGAAGATGGAGTGTCTTGCTTGAGGAACAGCATGGAGGTCAGGGTTACTGTATTCCAGAGTACCTGAGAGCTAGAGGGATAAGAAGTCTGGAAAGGTAAGGGTGTAGCATGCTAGGAAGCGCTTTGTTAGAAGATTTTATATTTGATTATGGATTGATTTTGCTTTTTTTTTTTAAAAAGAGTTTTCCCTTATTTTTGTGGAGTATTCTTCTCATTCTCAGTCCTGATAACCCACTCAACTTTAAAAAAGAATATTGTATTTCAACATTTAAAGTCATTATCATATGCAGAATTCTGAATCTGACCATACAAAAACTTCTAAGGTATTATTATACTCATGCTACAAATAAAGAAACCGAGGGTTCAGGTAAAAGGCTAGATGACCACCTGTCAGGGATGTCACAAAATTAGATTGGGGGTTGGACTAAATAGTTTAGCAGGTCCTTCCAACTTCATGATTTTATGATTCCTGGCAATCCTTCACAAGGGCATTGCAAAGAATAATCTGCCAAAACACTATATTCCCAACAAAGGTGCTTAGGAGGTTTTCATTATTTTCTCATTATTTTAGCAATAATTTTAGGATGCCATGGGTTTAATTTTTTTTAAAGCACCAAGAACTGGGATTTTAAGGTTGAGTTCTTTTGGGGCTATTTCTGCTATGTTCTTCAATTAGCAAAAACAAACAAAAAAGCTCTTCCCTCAATCTCTGGGTTTCAAGCCCAAAGCCACAAAAGAAATAAATTTAGCTAAATAATAATACCTTGCTTTTGCATAAGGCTTTTTACTTTCCAATGAGCTCTGAAGCGCTTAGGTTCATTTGATCTTCTTTAAAATCTGGCAGATGGGACTTGAGAAAGTTCTGCTAGTTTGCTTTTAATAACAAACATCTTTTGAAATTCTTAATCTTATTTTATTCTCCTACCTCTACTCCCTCAGCCATAGTATTTATTCACCTTTAGAGATGAAAGAATCTACTAGACTGGATAGTCTTTCCCAGAAAGCATAAGAACATTGTAACCATAGAAAGATAAACATTTTAGATAGATAGATAGATAGATAGATAGATAGATAGATAGATAGATAGATAGATAGATAGATGATAGATGATAGATAGATAGATAGATAGATAGATAGATAGATAGATAGATAGAGGCAGATGTAGATATGTAGATTCATATCTATAGATATAGATATTAGGAATTGTAGGAATATATGCAAACCAGAGGTATGATAGTAAATATCTAACCCCGTCTGTAGGGGAAAAAAATTTACTCCTGACACATTTTTAAGTTTAAACTGCATTAACACATCCCCGCTTTCCCATAATTAATGAAACTAACAAGTCCAGGTATGGGGTGTTTGACAATTTCTGAATTTTAAGTGCTTACACTGAACATTTAACAATTAGATCTCCAGAGCTGGCTGAAGCACAACTCTTGACTAGAGAAATAGGGAGATGGTTTTGTCACACCACACCTTTCTGGATAATGCTGCTTTTATCATGCTGATACAAACTCAGGAATTTTATTTCAGGAATTTGATAGGAAAATAAAACAAAATTTAAGCTGTTAACAAAATAGTTTATATATTTACATTTGTGTTTTATATATAAGTAGTTCAAGTATATAAGAATTAACTTTTGCTTGAAGCAACATTTTCTTTTTTTTTTTTTTTTTAGTCTTTTCAGATAAATATTTTAAGCCCACAAATTTGGCAATACATAATATGTAATTAGCAAGTTATACTTCCACATTCCTCTAATAAATTTTAATTCTTATTTCACCATTATTATTTTGGGGTGGGGGATTAAAAAAACTCACATTTATGCAATACTTTCAGATGAACAAAGCATTTAAATGGTAAGTAGTTTAAGTTTTATAATTATCTTGCAAATGAGTAAACAGATCTCTCAGTTTGACCCAAGTCAAAGCTAGGTGGATGAGTTGAATCTATTTTCTGGTCCAGCCTTCACCTAGATTGCTTCTTTTCTGCATATGTATATGTTTTTAGAATTTTCAATGCCAGCTTTTCTTTCTTTTTTAGAACTCAATATTGCTAAATGTTTTCTGACTTGTTAATACTATGTTTAAGAATTTTCTTTGCCAGTTTTTCCTTTCTTTAAAAAAATTAGTAATTGTTAAAGTGGTCTGACTTGTTAATGCTATATATTTAGAATTTTCCATGACCAGTTTTTAATTGTCTGCCTAGTAAATATTACTTGAGGAAGCTAAATGTGGATGGCCCTATGAGATATCTGCCCCACCTCCTGTAAGCTTGGTGTGATTTGGGGGGGAGGGAGATGGACAGTGATGATCACTGCCTGTCAAACTCAGTACTTCTTCTAAAGAGCTGAAAGCTGCAGATCCTCTTCTAAAGAGCTGGAAGCTGCAGACCTAGGGATGATCATACCTATGTGGTTCTGGTCTAGGCAGAAAGAAAGTTTCTTGGACTCCTGCAGATTCTGCACTTGTTTCCTAATACCAAAGCCCCAGGATCTGGAGTAAAGAAGATGCCTTCATATGCAAGAACAACAGCTTGAGGGTGGAAACCCTTTGGAAACTTCACCTTGGAAAGCTAACTCCAATCAGTTAACTGGAGAAGCAGAGACCAAAGCAGAGAATCAACCCTTCCTAGCTGTGGCCTTGAGAAAATGGCCTGGATATATCATGTCAGGTAAGAATGGTTGTCATATATGCTTTGAGGGTGTTAAAAGAAACATGAATATAAGTTATTATACAATAAAGAATCGTTCTTCATTAATTATAATAGAAATGTACTTTTTTCTCCTCATAAACTTTTCATGAATTTTTGGGAATTCAGCATAAATCAGTGTACAAAGGATAAAGTAGTCTAAATATATTGCCTGGGAAAAAACAGATTTTATGAAGTACAGATTGTTGTTTATTTCACCTTTTAAAAATCTTTCATTTAAAAGAAAGTTTACTTTTATTTTCAGGCTTCTATTCGTCATCACTTTGGTCTTACAGGTCATCCATTTGGGAAATGGTAAGAAGAAACCTACTGATAATTTCTTATTTATTTATTTATTTATTTATTTTTACTTTTTTCTGGCTATGTTTTATTAGCAGAATTTCAGAATCACAAAAATCTCTTATTCTTAATTCTACATCCTGAAAATATTTGCTTTTACCTGTCCTCATTACCTCATTTTTCTCGACTTTTTAAAAAGGTTTTAATGAAAAAGAGAAACTCAAAGGCAGTGGAGAAGAACCCATCAATACAACAGTCCCCAAACAACAACCCCCAAATCAGAATACTACTTTGAACAGCACTAGTGATCTAAACAGGAGTTCTGAGAGTCCCAAACAGCTCCATTCCAGGCCATTTATACCTTTTATTGGATTTAAAGAAGGTAAGGAATAACGTAACACAAGGATTCACTGTGTCTGTTTTAAGAGGAAAATAGTAGAACCTGGAGAGGAAAAAAAATTTAATCATTTTGTTCAAATGCAAATACTGTATAAAGACTAAAAATGAGTTCTTGTGGAAGCATTACAGGAACTGTAGCCTTAATTATTCTACATACTCAAAAAAAAAAAAAAAAAAGGAATGACTTTAGCAATTCCTAGGCAAAACTTGTCATTTGCTTTTAAATAGGTATTTTCAGCCTTCTAGGCTAGTCTGTGTGATTAAAATGTAATTAAAACAAACAACTAAAAGACAGATAATGGCAGATTCCTGCTCTGCTTATCACAGACTTTCAAGTGAGAGATTTTGCTGTAATCAGTTATAAACTTCAAACTGATGGGTGAGGGGATCTCTCTGGGTTTCTGAATCTGTCTTTCTTTTTCCTAATGGGTTTGACCAATTAAAATACTTGTGTGGTCCTTGCTAGGATACTCTTTTGTTTAATTATTTATTAAGGAATTGAAATCACAGCTAGGTTGTTGTCGTTTTATTTTATTTTTTCAATACTGAGGATGAAGACTCTATGTTTTCCCTTTTGAATTGTCCAGACTCCCTTTTTGACTAGCTAGTGTCCCAGGTCTTTTGTTTTTAATCCCTAGATAAACAAACTAGGCTTAACTTAGCAAACACTCTTAACAGGCAGCTAATTTTATTGCCTTTCAGGACAATAAAATTAGACATCTTTCAGATCTCTTAGCAACTTAGAAGGAAGACAAAAAAAGTGAAGGAGGGGGGGGGGGGGTGAAGAACTTTGGAAATGTGCTTAATTGCTAGGAAAGATCATTGGTGACTGCATCTTTACAGGTACCAAACTCTGCTGTCAAAATGGAGGAACCTGTGTCCTGGGTAGTTTCTGTGTCTGCCCAATGCATTTTGTTGGGCGACACTGTGAACATGATGAACGAAAAAGGTAAGAAGGTGAATTTAAATCTTTTCAGCTAAAGAGAAACTGGATTTTACTATCCCTGAACAAATCCCTGATTTTGTTATTCCTAGTCACTGTGGTGTCTTTGCCCATGGAGATTGGATATACAAGGGCTGCTACCTCTGCAGATGTATCTATGGGAAGCTGCACTGTTTCAGAGACCCAACATTAAACAACTGTGGTAAGAAAAAAAATTTTTTAAGTGATGATTTGCAGACAGATATCAAGTATTAATGCTTCACTTGGGGTTAATTGGATGTATGCAAATAGCAGGTTGAACTTTATTTCCATTGAAAGTAAACTGAATACTTATTGTCCCCATTTTTACAGATGTTGAAACTGAAATTTAGAAAAGTTAAATGATGTAGCCAGGATCACAAAGCTGGTCATTGTGGGAGGCAAGACTTGAAGCCAGGATTCTTCTAATTTTTAATTTCAGTATTCTTTCCTACTTGGACCACATAGCCTCTACCAGTTCTATGTGTTTTGCCTATATCTACTTGGGAGTCAGAGGAAAGAAATAATAGAATAGTAAGATCAAAGATTTAGGACTTCCTAAGTGATTTACTTCAACTCCTTATAGATGAGGAAACAGAGACCCAGAGAGATTGTGATTTGCACCAGAGGCAGGATTTTAACCCAAGTTCACTGACTCCAGAGCCCATCTTCTTTCCATCATCCCCTACTCTGGGCCCACAATCCTACCTCAAATATCCATAAATTGAGATCACTGTGGGAGAGATTATAAGTACTAAATATTTTGACATAGAAATAGATGAATGTTAAAATATTTGCCTTGCTCAATTAAAATTCCTAGAATTTTTGGGGGCAGCTGGGTAGCTCAGTGGAGTAAGAGTCAGGCCTAGAGACAGGAGGTCCTAGGTTCAAACCCGGCCTCAGCCACTTCCCAGCTGTGTGACCCTGGGCAAGTCACTTGACCCCCATTGCCCACCCTTACCA
>NC_058130.1:262167113-262279534 GCF_016433145.1 Gracilinanus agilis
GGCCTAGAGACAGGAGGTCCTAGGTTCAAACCCGGCCTCAGCCACTTCCCAGCTGTGTGACCCTGGGCAAGTCACTTGACCCCCATTGCCCACCCTTATCACTCTTCCACCTATGAGACAATACACCGAAATTAAGGGTAAAAAAAAATTCCTAGAATTTTTTAAATGGAAGAATTTAATTTATTAATGACTTTTAATAATTAATAAATTAATTATTTAACTTAAATCATTAAAATGTAAACCTATATCAGATTGCTTACTGTCTTAGGAAAAGAAGGGAGGAGAGAATTTGAAACTCAAAATTTTTAAAAAGTAATGTTAAGGGGCAGCTGGGTAGCTCAGTGGAGTGAGAGTCAGGCCTAGAGACAGGAGGTCCTAGGTTCAAACCCGGCCTCAGCCACTTCCCAGCTGTGTGACCCTGGGCAAGTCACTTGACCCCCATTGCCCACCCTTATCACTCTTCCACCTATGAGACAATACACCGAAATTAAGGGTAAAAAAAAATTCCTAGAATTTTTTAAATGGAAGAATTTAATTTATTAATGACTTTTAATAATTAATAAATTAATTATTTAACTTAAATCATTAAAATGTAAACCTATATCAGATTGCTTACTGTCTTAGGAAAAGAAGGGAGGAGAGAATTTGAAACTCAAAATTTTTAAAAAGTAATGTTAAGGGGCAGCTGGGTAGCTCAGTGGAGTGAGAGTCAGGCCTAGAGACAGGAGGTCCTAGGTTCAAACCCGGCCTCAGCCACTTCCCAGCTGTGTGACCCTGGGCAGGTCACTTGACCCACATTTCCTACCCTTACCACTCTTCCACCTATGAGACAATACACCGAAAGTACAAGGGTTTAAAAAAAAAGTAATGTTAAGAATTGGTTTTATATGAAATTGGGAAAAATAAGATATTATTATAAAAAAATAAAAGTAGATATTGAGAAGTAACAGGGTGTAAACTAGAAAGCTGGTCTCAAAACCAGGAAGATCTAAGAGCAAGCCCTGTCTCTGCTACATACTAATTATATAACACTGGCTCTGAGAGTCTTTCTGTATGCTAGCTAGAATATTCAACCCTCTCAGACTAATTTGCAGGGAAAGGGGTGCTCCTTTGGTAGAAATGTTTTTCCTATGTCAGTGAAATCAAGGTTCAGTCACACTACTAAAAATGTGACTGCTCTCCCTACAATTAAAGGCTAGATACAGACTTCTTTATGATTGAAGGAGTCATCATTTTGTGAGCTATCAGAAGTCATAGAGATGTAGAATGCTAAAAGAAGTTACCACTTTTCATTATCTTTCTTCTCTGATGTCCTCCTGAATTTTTTTTAAAGATTACCATCCTTTCCCAATATCCCTTACCTTCAAAACAACTTTTCCTAGTAACAAATAAATGCTGTTCAGAGAAAGTAATTTGCACATTGGCTATGTCTGACATCATGTCTCTTCCATCCAAAGAAGAAGGTCTGCTTCAGAGTCTCTGCAAGCAAGAATAAATAGTCTATCAATCAGAATTCTAATATTTCTTTTCATTTTTAAAACCCTTACTTTTCATCTTTGAATCAATACAGTGTATTGGTTCCAAGGTAGAAGAGTAGTAAGGACTAGGCAAGTTAAGTGACTTATCCAGGGTCACACAGCTAGGAAGTATCTGAGGTCACATTTGAACCTTCTATCTCAAGGCCTGACTCTCCATTGAATCGTTTAGTTGCCCCAAATGCTTTGGTCTTAATAAAAGTACTCACATTTTCTTGATAAGACATTGAGAGTAGATTGGTCTACTCTTATTCTGCTCATTTTCAACATAAGGAAAGTATCTGAAGCTTTGCGGTGAAATGATTTATTCCTTTCCTTACAAATAATATGCCAACATTTAGGAAAGAACAATTGACTGGAATTCAAAGTACCTGAGTTCAAATACTACTTTGGATGCTTAATAATAGCTAGTTTTTATATAGTTCTTTTAAGGTTTGCAAAGCACTTTACAATTATTATTCACTTCATCCATACAAAAACCCTAGATGGTGTATGTGTTTTCAGTCCTAACATTATAATAGCAAATCATTGACTATATATGTCTGTTTATGTATGTACACTTAGATATGTCAGTATAAAAATATGGACCCCTCCTGATGTTTAAATGCAAGTGCTTGCATTTAAAACTGAAATTTGTAGAGATATGAAATATGTAATAGAAGAAAAGAATATTGGCACTGGGGTTAAGATTTTAGGTACTAGCACTTGAGGGCTGTGTGGCTACCAGCAAATCATTTAATATAGATTCTAGAGACACAGAATGACACAGCCAAAAAAATCATGGGATTAAGTCAAAGGTGAGCTTGACCAATTCACTATTCTTGTGACCTTGAGCAAATTATTTGGCAGTTTGTAAGTTGCCCACATTAAGAAAAAGGAGAAGAAAAAGGCTCTATTCACCTTTTTTCTTAAATGTAGGCAAACTACCACCTACAAATTAAATCTGGTCCTCCCCTTTTATATAGCTCTCTAAGCTGAGAATGTTTTTCACATTTTAAAATAAGGGCCATACAGAAATAACTAGACTAATCATAATTACTGACCCCTGAACTAGATAATATCTGAGGTCTCTTTCACTTCCTAAATCGAGGATCCCATATGTATGACCACTTCTCACAGCTAGTGTCTTGAGTTCAGATTTGATGGTGCCCGTTGTGCCATCTAACTGCCCTTTTCTAGTCATCCAAAAGTCCTCTTGTGATTCCTTTTCACATACTATCCAACCAAACTAGCCTTATTTGTCCTCACTTGTAGCATCCCATCATCCTTTTCTGTATACTTGCACTGTCTTGACCCCTGTGCCTTTGTAATGCAATCAATTTGCTCCTCACCTGCCCTTTAGAATCCCTAGCTCCCTTGAAGTTTAAATATTGCCTTTTATATAGAGCCTTTTCTGGTCCCCCAACTTTGCATCTTTGCTTCCTAATTATCTATTGTCAGTTTTCTGAATACATAAATATGTATAGGTTGTAAATATTTACAGGAACAGATTATAATCTCCTTTACATATACTGGCTGCACAATTTAGCCAATAGAGAGTTCCTTTTGGAGCTAACCTCTATACACATGTATAAGAAGGTATTTTATAGCCTAGTGAAGAAAATGCTGAGCCTGGAGTCGGGAAGTTCTGAATTGAAACCCAGTCTCTGACACTTCCTAACTGGATGACCTTGGGCGTATCACTTAAGCTGTTTGTCTCAGTTTCCTCAACTGTAAAATTGGGATAATAACAGAATCTATCTCCCAGGTTTGTTATAAGGATCAAATATTTGTAAAGGACTTAGCATAGTGTTTGACACATAGTAGGTGCTTAACAAATTATTTTTAATTGATTGATTCAACTTTACATCATCATTGATGGAGATGAAATTGATTCATTCTTACATCATCAATGATAGAGTTGATAGAGATTAAAATCAGCTCTGACTCCATATCACTTTGTGACCCCAGGGAAATACTCTTCCAAGTCTTTTCCCAAAGGGAAATAGAATTATAATAGTATCTGTCCCCAATCTAAAACCCATGTTATAATTAATATGGAAATATGTTTTGCATAACTATAAATGTGTAACCTATGACAAATTGTTTATCATCTCAGAGAGGGAGGAGAGGGGAAAAGATTGTGGAACTCAAAAAAAATTTTTAAGGAAAATTAGAATTGTTTGGATATATGTATATTTATAATTTACATGTAATTGGAAAAACATTTTTAAAAAGAAATATGAAACCTATGTCAGTGTTCACCTAACCTTATTTTTTAGGAGTCAAAATTGCCAGCCAGATATTTTGTGCATGTGAGATTGCTACATGATCCCTCACTTATGTACTCTAGAGTCCATAGTGCTGTATTTTCAGCCTGGGACCACAGAAGGAAATTCCTATAATAAGATATCCCAGTTTATGGTTCTGCCAGATTAACATCTAATAAATGACCTGCACTTTTGTCTTCTTAGGAATGGTCTTATAACCATGGCCAACATGGCAACCAGAAGTAAATGTCTGTGATTTGTCCTGGCAAGGCTGGCAAGGTGATCCCTTGGTGCTCTGTTCCCTGCATTAGGAAAAGATAGATTCTTATTGCTTTGCTTAATAAAAGTACCCCTCCTTACAGAAATGTATTCAGAATTTATTCATAGCCCTGTTTTAAACTTTGGGGAGGTAAATACTCCCAGAAAACATTCTTTATTCATATTAATAACTGTGTCACTGATGGCTCAATGACTTGGTGTTGGTCTTCCACTACTCTATAGCTGAATTTTCTCTCTTGTTAAGTGGGGGAGGAAAGTGACTTTCAAAGCAATAATGCAACACTTTTTCTCACTTTAAGCTCTCACAGCCCCACTTTAATCTCATTACCTGTCTCTAGTGAAAAGAATATTAATGTTTTACTGGGGAACCCCCCACCTTGGTAGCTCCTTACAAACCATGCTGGCTTTCTTCCTCTTAGGTTTACATAATGTGCCTCTTCCTGTTTGTTCCAGTCCTTAGGGTGAAGGAGGAAGCCAAATCTTTGCACCCCCATCCCCCACCTCTTTATCCTTTCCCTTCAAGAACCAGTTGACTTTCTTTCCCCTGTATATCTAGGCTTTGTGTTTACTTTGATTGTGATGAGATTCACATAGTCTTGGGGTCTTTCCAGTGCTATCAGTTGCTTCTTAAATAATTCTCAGTGGCCTCCATTCACACCTCTTTTCTGAGAGAATAGTCTTTGATTTACTTCCCCAGTTGATAACTTTAACTTCAAGAGTGAGGGAGTAAAATTCCCATTTCAAAGTCTGCTAAAAATATTTTATAGTTCATTTCCTTTTAAACTAAGGACTCAACAGTTTTATCTCTTCTCTCCAAATGATTTTTTTTCCAGATATGAATGAAGAATTTGTCGAGTTACAATCTAATGGATCAAGATTACAATATACTTCATATTTTCTCCTTCCTTTTCCTTGTTTTCTCCTGCAATGGATAGTTCTGCAGAAGTTGTCATCTTTGGTTCCGTGGAGGTGAATGGAAAGATGTTTTATCAAGCCAGAGCACCTTTCTTTGACTTTGGAGGGGGGATTACCTTTTTACCCTTTATTTTTTTTAACAAGGAGTAAGAAGCCCCAAGAGAAAATACTTTTAAGTTTTGATATATTGTTGTTTCAAGTGGAAAAGCTTAAAGCTTATTGTAAATTATAAATTATTACTTGATTCAGAGCTACACTAAAATGATGAATAGTTTATTATTATTTTAAATAGAGCATAACATATTTGAAAGAGGCCTCTCCTTTAAAACCTTATGGTTAGATTTGGGACATACAAGAGAGACGAAGGTTCACACAGATGAATTAAAATAAAACAATCAAGTAGGACTACCAAAACTCTTAAGATATAAAAGTAATTGCCCCTATTTCTTTTTTTTTGGCATTTTATTATTTTTTTCACTAATATTTTTCCCAATCACATGTGAAAACAATTTTTAACATTAAAATTTTGAGTTCCCAATTTTTACCCTCTTGTATCCCTCCCTGAGATGACAGGCAATTAATATACATGTGTGATCATGTAAAACATCTCCATGTTTGTGATGTTGTAGAAGAAGACACGTAAAAAAAAATAAAGAAAATAAAGTAAAAAAATGGTATGTTTCAATCTGCTTTCAGACCCCTTCAATTCTTTCTCTGGAGGTGGTTAGCACTTTTTATCATGAGTCTTTTGGAATTTTGTTGGATCATTGTATTCCTGGAAATAGCAAAGTCCTTCAAAGTTGATCATTGTACATCATTGCTGTTACAGTGTTAAATGTTTTAATGCTTCTAATCACTTCACTTTGTATCAGTCTATAGTTCCAGGCTTCCCAGGTTTTTCTGAAATCCCGTTCATCATTTCATATAGCACAGTATTCCATTACAGTCATATACCACAACTTGTTCAGCCATTCACCAACAGATGGATATACCCTTAATTTCCAATTTTTTGCCTCCCTAAAAAGAGCTAAATAGTCCATATTTCTAAAGCTTTTTAAAATTCAAACATTTTTTGTTCATTAAAATCCTTTGAGGTAAGGAGTGGAAGTTCTGTATGCATTTTATTAAAGAGGAAAAGCTTTGAGAGGTTTAAGTGACTTGTGTACAATCACATATGGTGTCTTGAGAAAGGATCTCAGCACTTAAATTAAATTCCAGTATGTGACCTTTTCCTTCCTGTGTAATGGGAGAAAAAAACACTCCCTGAGTGAACTTGAAGTTAAAGGACTTGTGCTCATGACCTCACTCTGCAATTTAACCTTGGATTGTCATTTTCTTTGTCTATAAGATGAAGGCTATACTCTTTGATAGCCTAGATTTGCAGTTTAAAAGGACCTCAGAGATTGGTTGATCTTAAACTTTATTATATCTTGGGCCCCTTTGGCAGTTTAATAAATCAATAAACCCCATCCTAAGAATATTTTTCCTAAATCATAATTGGGAGTAAATGCTAATGTTTTGCTACATATAGCTTAGGGAAAATAAAGATGCATTTTTCCCCATTCGAGTTCATAGGCCCCCTAAAAAAATCTATCTAAATAAAAGAGGTAAAGAACCCTTGATCTAATCCAATCTCTTACAAATAAGGAAACAAATCAAAAGTTATGTCCAATATGCATCTTAAGCTCAATATGTCCAAAGTAGAACTGAATATCTTCCCCAAAAAAAACTTCCCTACTTTCCTATTATTGTTGACAGCTAGGTAATGTAGTGAATAGAACATTGGGCTTAGAGTTGTGATTACCTGGGTTCAAATGCAAGCTCTGGTTGTCTCTGTTCATCTAAAAAATGGGGATAATAATACCCTCCTTCCTGGAATGCTATCCACATGGAGAGAAAGAACTATTGGAATAGAAATTCATAAGGAAAACATTTGAATTTTCCATGTTTATATGGATATTGGATGTGGGTTTTTAAAAAAGATTGTTACAAAAATGATTAATATGGAAATAGGTATTGAATGATAATACATATATAACCCATTGGAATTTCTTTGTTGGCTCTGGGAGGGAGAAGAAGACGGGGGAGGGAAAATACATGCATGAATCATGTAACAATGGAAAAATACTTAAATAAAAGTTTTTAAAAAGAACTAAAAAAAACTAATACTACTCTCCTTCCTATTAAGGTTGTTGTGAGGATTAATTGAGATAATATTTGTGAAGTATCTAGCACAGTGTATGGAAGGCACTCTAAAAATGTTAAATTATTAAGGGTACCACCTATCCTCCCATTCACCCTAGCTCCTAGCCACCAAGTCATCCTCAGCTCTCTGGGTGCACAAATGCAAATCTTTTTAATTCTGCCTTCCCAACATCTCTTCTATGTATTACTAAACCATAAATTTTTCCTAAGACATAGGCTATGTAACAACCCTTATCCAATAAACCTAGAGTGGCTCCGTATTAATAACCAGAATCCAATCTGAAAGGTCCTCCATTTAGCACTTAGTTCTTCCTGACCTAATCCATCCTTTTCTAGTTTTGCCCTTTATTTCCTTTCCAACTCTATAATTTAGCCAAAGAATTGCCCATAACACTCAATCTCTCACCTACATCCCTTTGCACTGGCTGTCCCCCATTCCTACAATACCCTTCTTTCTCAACTTTCACCTCAGTTTCCCTGCCCTTCAAGATTCAGCTCCAATCTCACTTTCTGCAGAAAGCCTTTCCTGGGTCAGTTCTCCCCTTCCCAAAACTGCCTGTACTTTTCCTTTGAAATTGTACCTTCTATCCTCTACTTGTATGTACATAGTTACTTATGTATTGTTTCCCTCATTAGGATATGAATTCTTCAAGGAGAGAGAGATATGGTTTTTGTCTTTCTCTGTACTACCAGTGCTTAGGAATGATTAATTGACCTTTTTTTCTGACTGAGGGAAGTAAAAGAACCAAGATTCAAACCCACTGAAATGTTTTCCAATTTCACAGCCTCCACACTTTCTAAATTTGCCACACTGTCTCTCCTAATTACATTTACCTCTCAGGGATTGTTCTGAACCTTGCCCAGTTGGAATTGGAGGAAGGGAGTTTCTTCACCAGGATCTAGCTACCTTCAATGATATCTCAAGTCAATAGAGGCAAAGGTGAAAATAGTTCCTACCATCTGGAAGCTTCCATTCTTGTAAGGGTGATGTGAATACAATTGCTCACAGATAAGTGCTAATACTATGTGATTAGAACAGGAGGAACCCTTTAAAAATTAGTAGGATAAAAAAATGCTTTCTATAGGAAAAGTTACCTAAGCAAAGTCTGGAAGACTTAGAAGTTTGCTGGTAGGGAATCATCCCTGGGCTCTTATCTTAACACTTAATTTTTGTTATCTCTCGTACCTAACCGAGCCTGCTACTTATTGGATGTTTAATAAATCCAGGCAGGATAGGAATAAATGAATGAATTAACTTTATAGGAAGCCCCCAATAGGAGAATCTTCTTTTCCTCCATCTGCAGATTTTGCCCAACCTGTCAGTCAAATAGACAAATAACAGACAATCCTATGTGCTTCCTAGTAGAGATTGTTCTTCCCCCACCAATGGGATCAATGTTTTTCTAAAGCAATGTGAAGGAAGCATTTACCAAATGGAGAAAGAGCAAAAGTGGGATGAAGAATCATGATATTCAAAATGATTAAAAGTGAATGCTATTCTCCAGGATGGAGGAGGGAAGAAGGGATAAAAGATAACATGAATCATATAACTTTGAGAAACTTATGTGGAGATTTGTTATTTAAATAAAGAAAGAAACTTTAAAAAGTGAATGTTATATAGAATTACAGAGTACAAGTATGGCCTCTGAGGAGGGAATATTAGAAGCAACTCCTTCCTACTTGTTATGTCTTTGGGTTTGGCACACTGTAGATTTTTAGAATTATCCTGTGTATTATTCAATTTTGTTGAGTAATTTTGTTACTCTTTTGGTTCCTTCAAAAATATTCTTTGTTATGTGGGACAGCTCTCTGCAAGTCCAAGGGGAGAGGTACTAAAAGATATTTAGATGAAATAAAACAAAAGATAACTATAAAATTGTTTTAAATAATAACTAGTACTCACATAGCCTTTTAAGTTTGCAAAGTGCTTTACATATGTTAATTGATTTGATCCTCACAATAAGTCTGGGAAGTAGGTTTATTGTTATTATTCCCACTTTAGACATGAGGAAACTGAGATATAAAGAGGTTAAATAATAATGCCCAGAATCACAGAGCCTGAGAGTATCTGAAACTGGATTCAGATTCAGGTCCACCTCACTCCGTACCCTGTGCTCTATCCACTATGCCACTTAACTTTAAAAAAGAATTGTGTCTATCCATTTTTTCCAAAAGTTTTGATTTTATCCAAAACTCAGTTTTTATTTTAAGTAAGGAAAAGAAGTTTTGATCCTGAGCTAGTCACACTCTATTACAACATAATTTGAATTGATCAGTTAATTTAAAAAGTTTTGAGTCCTGTATCCTGCAGGACTTTTGAACTGAAGAGGAAAAAGCAAAACCTTAGTTTATATTTTGGATCATGCAAAAATTAGCTTTCTATTGACTCCAAAGCAAAAGATGCTAATTTTGATTTCTCTGAACAAGAGAAATTTCTGCAAATGCTTGGAAAGATTTTATTTTGCAGAAATATTCATTGGTTTTTGATTCATCAGGTAGAGCTACAGACATCCAAAGATTCCCAAGAAAAATCAGAAGAGAAGCTTACATTGAATGTTTGGGTTCAGAAAAAAAAATTTCAAATTGCATCTATTCCTATTAGAAAATATACAATTGGGTGGCGGGGAGGGAAAGAACATGAATCATGTAACCATGGCAAAATCCTCAAAATTAATTAATTAATTAAATGAATTTAAAAAATAAAGTCTCATCCACCACCCCCAAATATCCAATTAATTCAAAGACATTCTCAATTTTGAAAGTGTACCCACTGGGTACATTTTGCAATAACAATTGGTTATGCTACTTTTAAGTTCTATTATACACCCTACAAATGAAGGAAACATGTAATAATGCGAAGCACTAAACTCAGTCAAAAGAAAGGAAGTTTTAAATCCCACTTCAGGTTGTTACCAGCTATTTGACCACGGACAAGTACACCTTGAGCTTCAGTTTCCTAATCTATAAACTAGGGATTAATATCACCTGGTGAACCTACCGCCCAGGTTTTCTGTAAGGATGAAATGAAATAGTGTGCATAAAGCATTGTGTAAATGTTAAAACGCTATGTAAATGTCATATATTATCAATTGTCAATCTGAATAAAACAAAACTACCAAAGTAAAAAAATAAATAAATAAAGGGTCTTTAATCTTGGCTTGGCACCATGGCACTGAGAACCTCCAATGAGATACTGGGAAGAAGATGATTAAATAATCTTGTGAAAGGATAGAAAAACCTGCTTACAGTAAGTTCACAGAAACTTGAGCAATATGAAAATAGTCAAAGATTGGGGACTAAGGAGTGGGGGTTTCTTGTTCTTTGAATTTGATTGTCCTCTTTTTTTTAAATTTAAATTTTTAATTTTGAATATTTTCCCATAGTTACATGTTTCATGTTCTTTCCCTCTTCCCCAAACCCCCCACCCTGCTGTAGCCAACACACAATTCCACTGGGTTGTTACATGTATTGATTGTCCTCTTTTAAGTTTAGTCCTCAGTCAAAAGGGGGATAGTTTCTGGAAACTCGTAGTCAATTTATGAAAAATCATCAGTCATCAGCTGCCTTTTGATTTGATTGTCCTCATTCTGGGAAAGAGGCAGCCAGGAGATTTTCTGCAGCTAAAGTTCACATAATATCGAATACCATGAATTTTAAGTTGAATATATGCTCTTTAAGTGAAGAGGAAAAGCAAATAAACTGGGAGAAGAGAAGAAAACTGCAGTATTTATCCAACAAAGAAATCATCTCCAACAACTATAAGGAACTGATTCAAATTTATAAGAGCTATTCCTGAATTGATAAATGGTCTAACCATATGAACAGATAGTTTTCAAGGGAAGAAATGCAGACTATATTGCCATATTGGGGGATGGGGGGAGGAAATGTCCTAAATCACTAATTAGGGAAAAGCAAATTCAAACAATTCTGAGATTCTAACTTTCACCCATCAGGAGGGCAGAGACAATGAAAAAAAAATGAAAATTAGTAATGACAAAAGTGGAGCTGTTGTTGGACTTATAAATAGGTATAACCATTTGGAAAGCAATTTGAAATTATACACAAAAGATTACTTTATGATTCATGCCCTTTGATCCCATTATAAGGCCTATAGCAATACAGAATCAAAGAAAGAAAAAAACATGCTTTATGTACAAAAATATTTATGGCATCTAAGCGTATTGAATAGAGTTCTGGCCTTGGAATCAAGAAGGTTGTCCACATCCAGCCTCTTGACATTCTCTAGCTTCTAAACTACAGGCAGGTCACTTCACTTCTCTGAGATTCAAGCACTCCTCTAAAACTTACCTGCATATGCTTCTTGAAATGAATTCAGTTGTTGAAGATACATTAGTGGAAGGAATTCCCACAGGGAAGATATTTGAAATATTGTCTTATGACTAATTTAAATAGCATAGCAGATACAATAAGAGCATATTAATACTTAATATGAATTCAATAGCCCATCACAATCTGGCCTGCGCCTGCTTTTCCAGGCTTATTTCTCATTATTTCTTCTTAATAACTCTTCTCTACTAAAGGCCTCCTTGCTGTTCACTTACTTAAAGCTCCATTTTCAGCTGGTGTGCCTTTGCATAGACTGTTCCCCCATGGCGGAAGGCACTCCCTCACCTTAAAATCCCCAGTTTCTCTTAAGAATCACTTAATTCATGTGTCATATCCTTTAAAGGGTCTTTCTTGATTTCTTACTCATTGATGCTCTCTCCTAAACCAATAACTATGTATAATATCGGTTATATTTATTTCAGATTACTAAAATGATTAACTTAAATCTATACTTTTTAGGATACCTTGTGTTTGTGGGCTGTACCAGCATTAGAATATAAGTTTCTTAGGGCAGAAGTTATTTTTCATTTTGTTTTTATATTGACAATACCTAGCATTGTGCCTTGCACATAGTAGGTGATAAATAAGTAAATGTGTATTGGATTGTCTTACATGAAGAAAGTCACATTTAACAAATAAATAGGGTTTGTGGGGTGTTCAGGAAAAATTAGAATCTCTAGTGTGAGGACTTGCTGAGCCCTTTTCAGAGCTGCTCATCCTCCTTTGGTGTCTCTCTTTTCAACCAACTCTCACCTATGGCTCCAAGAAGCCGTAGCATGTGCAGCAGCCACATCCTGGGTAAAATGGTGTCAACCAGCCAGCCAAACCAAGTTGAGTGTAACCCACATTCCTTAAAACTATAATTAGGAAATCTCTTTTTTTAGAGATTTAATATTTTTATTTTTATTTTGAGTACTTTCCCATAGTTACATGTTTCATGTTCTTTCCCTCTCCCCAAACCCTTTTAACCCCCCTTAGCTGACACACAATTCCACTGCATTTTACACGTACATTGATTAATACCTAATTCCATATTATTGATAGTTGGACTAGAGTTATCGTTTAGTGTCTATATCCCCAATAATATCAGCCCATGTGTTCAAGCAGTTGTTTTGCCTCTGTGTTTCTCCTCCCACAGTTCTTCCTCTGAATGTGGCTAGTTTTCTTTCTCATAAGTCCCTCAGCTTTGCTCTGGATCATTTCATTGCTGCTAGGAGAGAAGTCCATTATGTTTGATTTTACCACAGTGTATCAGTCTCTGTGTACAATGTTCTCCTGGTTCTGCTTCTTTCACTCTGCATCAATTCCTGGAGGTCATTCCAGTTCACATGGAATTCCTCCATTTCATTATTCCTTTGAGCATAATAGCATTCCATCGTCAACAGATACCACAATTTGTTCAGCCATTCCTCAATCAAAGGACATTCTCTCATTTTCCAATTTTTTGCCACCACAAAGAACTATAAATATTCTTGTATAACTCTTTAGGAAATCTTGAAACCTTGGGCTACATTACCCAGAATCGTTTTTACCTTTGTCCACATTGCGTCTTCATGTATTGTTTATAAGTTCTGTAACTCCGCCTCTGGAGCTCTCTTTTCCAGCCTGCACAGCTGGGAAAGCTGGCTCTTTTTTCTCTAGCTTTTCATGTTAGTTATTAGTAATAAATCTTATTAAATATAATACTTAGAATATTGGATATTAATTTTGCTTCTCACAAAACCATTGGTGAATTAGTGAAGTATCTACCCCTAATATATGAAGTCTTCTCCAGTAGAGATGAGAGCAATTTGTTCCAGCAGCCATGAAGGTAGCTGAAGCAGGTTCTATAGAGAACCTAGAGTTTGGCCAGACATCAAAGAAGCCAAAGTCATCCTCTACATCCGGAGCCATTGCCAGTCATCTTGACCTTTATTTTGCCTCAAGACTTTGATGGCTCCAAAATACTGATTATTTGATCCAACTCTACCTTACTTAAATCAAATTTACACAGGACTCAAGACATTGGATGATATCATTGACCTTCTTCAAAAGGAAGTTTGAACACCATGTTAGAGAAGCTTACTGTGGGTTGGAGGCAAATTGTGAAGGGCTTTAAATGTAAAACAGAGGTATGCATAGTGGGAAATGTAAGTAGTCAGTGTTGATGATGTACAGAAAAATTATCAAATAAGATGAGGCATGAGACAGTCATCATACCAATGAAATTGTTACTTTGAGATCTTTGAAAAAAGTTGTTTCCCTTGCAACTTGTTAAGAGGGAGCTTGGTATACATAAGCCTTCATTAAAAAAATAAAAACAAAATGTGAAACACAGGAATATTCACCTTTAGATTACTTGCCAGGCTAGGTAGTCCATCTATCTATAGATGTGAGGTGAATAGATAAAAAGATAAAAAGAGCTTTTTCCCACCCCAAATCTGAGTTGCTCCCAGCTCTAATTTAGAGTAGACCATCCTTCTAATTTGGCATAAACAAGTAGTAGTAAAAACAGAACTATTTTTACATTCTCCCAGATTGATACTTATGATGACAAAATATCAATCAATAAATCAATAATTTTATTAAGAGCCTGCTACATACCAGGCTCTGTACTAAATGCTAGGAATACAAAAAGAGGCAACTACCCGAAAGGAGCTTTTATGCTAATGGAGACGTCATGTAAACAAATATATACAAAAAGCCACACATGCAGTAAATAGGAAATAATAAAAGAGGGAAAGCATTGAAATTAAGAAGAGTTTGGGGAAGGCTTGTTGGAAAAGGTGAGATTTTAGTTGGGACCTGAAGCCAGAGAGGTCAGTAGTCAGATGGAAGAGGAAGAGCATTCCAGGCATGGGAGACAATCAGAGAAAATTCCTGGAGCTGAGAGATGGAGTGTCTTGTTTGTGGAATATCCTGGAGGCCAGTATCACTGGTTAGAATAAC
Organism: Gracilinanus agilis; assembly: GCF_016433145.1. Taxonomy (NCBI): domain Eukaryota; kingdom Metazoa; phylum Chordata; class Mammalia; order Didelphimorphia; family Didelphidae; genus Gracilinanus; species Gracilinanus agilis. The sequence continues at coordinate 262,181,572 of NC_058130.1, forward strand.
ACCTAGTGAGTAGTAAGGTATATGAAGACTGGAAAAGTAAGAAAGGATTAGTTTGTGAAGGGCTTTGTGTCAAATACAGCATTTCACACTTGTTCCTGGAGGCAGTAGGAAGCCCCTGGAGTTAGTTTCTGAGTAGGTGGGTCAAACCTGCCCTTTAGGAAAATCTCTTTAGGGGCTGACTGAAGAATCAGTTGAAGTAGGGGAGACTTGAGGTAGACAGTCTCATCAGCAGGCTATTGTAGTCATCAAGGAGTGAGATAATGAAGACCTGCACTAGAGTGGTAGCAGTGTCAGAGGAGAGAAGGGAACTTATTTGGGAGGTGTTGCAAAGATGAGACAGCAGGCCTTAGCAACAAATTGGATATGGAGGGTGAGCCTGAGGGTTTTGATATTACCTCTTACAGTAATAGGGAAAGGAGAGGGCAGGAATTAGAGAGTAGGGTTTAGGAGGAAAGATGAGTTTTGTTTTGGACATGTTGAATTTGAAATATCTACTGGACATCCAGTTTGAGATTCTGAAAGGCTATTGGAGCTTCAAGATTGGAGGATGGCAGAGAAATTAGGGCAAGAAAGGTAGATTTGATAGTTAACAATATGAAAATGGCAATTAAATCCATGGAAGCTTCTGAGAGGAAGAAGAGAAGAGTTCTCAAGCCAGAAACTTGAGGGACATTTAGGTCTTAGAGGGTGTGATCTGGAAGACCATTCAGCAAAGGAGATAAAGAGGGGTTGGATAAGTAGGAGGGTAACCTGGAGAAAGTGGTGTCCTGAAAATTTAGAGAAGAGGTTGTCAAGGGGGATAGAGTGATCAACATTGCCAAAGGTTGAAGAGAGCCAAGGAGAAAGAAGACTGAGAAAAGGTCATTGGATTTGGCAACTTAGATCATTAGTAACTTTTTAAAAAATAATTTATTTATTTACCAATTAAGTGTAATGAAAAATTTCCATATAAGTTTTGTGAAATTATATGATCCAAATTGTCTCCCTTTCTCCCTTTCCCTACCTCCTCCCAGAGCTGGTAATTCTATCTGTGTTATACATATATCATCATGCAAAATTTATTTCCTTGTTGTTCACTTTTGTAAGAGAATAATCTTATAAAACTAAACCCCCCCAAACAAAAACCTAAATAAACAAGTGAAAAGTTGTATACCTTCATCTGTATTTTGACTTCAACAGTTCTTTCTCTGTAGGTGAAGAGTATTTGTCATAAGTTCCTCAGAATTGTCCTGGATCATTGTATTATTGAGAGTAGCTAAGTCTATCACAGTTGATCATTCCACAATATTGCTATTACTATGTACAATGTTCTCCTGTTTCTCCTCAATTTGGGCAGGTCTTTTCAGCACTATCTGAAATCATCCTGTTCATCATTTCTTATAGTGTAATAATATTCCATCACCATCATATACTACAATTTATTCAACTATTCCCCAACTGATGGACATCCCTTCAATTTCCAATTCTTTGCTAGCACAAAAAGAGTTGCTATAAATAATTTTGTACATGTAGGTCCTTTCCTCTTTCTTTTTTTTTTTTATCTCTTTGGGATATAGACCAAAGTAGTAGTGACATTACAAGATCAAAGGGTATGCATTGTTTTATAGCCCTTCTGGCATAGTTCTATGTTGCCCTCCAGAATGGTTGGATCAGTTCACAACTCCACCAGAAATGCATTAGTGTTCCAATTTTATCACATCTCCACCAATATTTATCACTTTCCTTTACTGTCATGTTGGCCAATCTGATAGGTATGAGGTGGTACCACGGAGTTGTTTTAATTTGCATTTCTCTAATTAAGAAGGATTTAGGACACATTAGTAACTTTTGTAAGATTAATTTAATTTTATACCAAATGTAATATGCTAAATATAATATTTAGAAATTGATTTGGAAATATATTAGTTTAAAAAAATGGTTATGGTTGCTGTTTATAAAATAATTACCCTTAACTCACGAGGATGATAGTAGCTTTTAACAATTTAATTTTAATATAAATATAGTCTAAAAAAGAAATAAGGGAAGGAAATAGAAAAATATTTTCTAAACTACCACCCTACCATCCTAATCTTACCAGCCCACAAGAGAGTCTTCCACTTGAACCAACACCAAATCGCAGAAAGACCCCCAGCCAAAGACCTCCAGAGAAGAGCCTGGTCTCCTCTACTATCTCATTTTTTATAGTCCTCTTTCTCCACATCACTTCCTTTCCCTGTGCACTTGTCTATCACATCTCAGGAACCAATCAAAGTCTCTCTGACCCAGACCTGCAACCCTTAGTTTCAGGTAATGTTCCTAGAGGCTCTTAAACTGTAGCCTCTCTTTGGAGCATTCCAGCCATGCTAATGGGATGACTCTGATGAGGAAGGGGTTCCCTTTACACTTTGGAAAGAGCAGTTTTCCACAGATAGTTGGGTCAGATGCCAGATTGCAAGCCTTTTGTGGAACTGTCAAATTAACATTTCACCTTTTACTTTGGCCTAAACAAATTCCTCAAATCTGGTGTCTTCTAGTAAGGCTTGGACTCTGTCTCATTTCAGTAGTTATCTTTTCTAAGGGACATTGGAGACCAGAGGGTCTTCCTAAAGTGTAGCCAATACCACCCAAGAATCTCCCACTTACAAGACTGATTGCATGGATGTAAATCAAGATCTCAAGATCATCATTCAGTCACCTATGCTCAGGAAAGGAACACAAAGCAAAAAATGCAGTCAGAGTCCTAAGATCGGTGCTCAGCATGCCTACCTCATCTCCAGTTACCAAAGCAGAAAGAGGGGTATCATCTCTTTTCCACTTTTCCAGGTAGTAACAAGTTTAGTAGATGGAGAGACACCGATAGAAACATAGAGAGAAACAGAGAAAAAGAGAGACAGGGACAGACAGAAACAGACAGAGACGCCTAGGGGACTCTTGAAAGCCCAACTTCTCCTGGCTTGGTGACTGATCAGTTAGCTTGATGTAAACACTTCGTGCTCTTCTTAGAGGGAATCCAAAGCATTATAGCCTAGTGGATAGAGAGCTACATTTGGCTCCAGGGAGGCCATGGACTCAAATCCCACTTCAGATATTTACTAGCTGTTTGACCTTAGGCAAGTCACTTACCCTTAGTTTTCTCATCTATAAAATGAGGGAATTTGACTGTTTAATTAGACTGTCTATTCCAGATTTAAAATTGATGTTCAAATGGTCAACAAGGAGATTACTATGTCATTCTAAAGCTGTCTTGGCTGCCCCAATCCATCTCAATACATGCACCTCTTAGACTAGAGTACTGTGATCCAACTCTTGCTTTTTAGGTGAATCAGTGGCTTTCATGACTGTAGACTGTAATAATACTGATCTCCGACAGTTTATTTCTGCTTAGCCTAGTAAATCTTGTTTATAGGTAGTATTTTTGTCATAAAAATCTCTGAAAATATATTAAGTATCATTCTTGTATTTTACTTCTCAAAATCCTAGGAGGAAAGGATTTGTCACTGAAAGACTACTAATAATTTTTTTTTTATTTCCTATTTGCTTGGTTCAGTGAGCATACAAAGAATTATTTTTTCTATTATAAAAATCTTTCTTCCTATTTCATTTTACTTTCTAATCATCCTTTTTCACTACCTGATAAAACTATACCAAACAAATATGAAAATATTAATATTTGCTGAAAGGAATGATAAAAATGAAGTTCGGAATACTGGGGAAGATTTATATGAACTGATACAGCACAAAGTAAGCAGAAGGAAGAGAATAATACATGCAATGACCGTGTAAAGGAAAATAACATTGGAACACATTACAAATCAGTTCAACATGAGGATCAAATCTCAGCTCCAAGGGACTAATTATGAAATATACTTTCCTCCTCTTGGGGGTCTCTTTCCGAGAAGAAGAATAAAACTCATTCTGTTAGCTATTATTTATATAATTTCTCATATTGTGCTTCTTTATTGGGGAGCATTGGGTATTTCAGAAAGACTAGAACTTCTAGTATGAGGGTTTGCTGAACCCTCTTCAGGGCTGCTTATCCACCTTTGGTGTCCATCTGCTGCCCAGGTCTCACCTGTAGCTCCAAGAAGACGTAATATGTGCCATGGCTGCAACTCCAAAAGCCATCTCAGCAGAAGGGCTAAACTAGATTGAGAGAATTAACAGATGGGCCACAAATCTGTCTGTGAGTTAGGGGGCATCTACCCCAAGCATGTGAAGACTTCTCCCAATGGGATGGGTAGATGAGAACAATTTGTTGCAGGTACTGTGGAGAGCTTTGGAGCTTGATTAGACACTGAAGATGCCAGGGTCGTCCACAGTATCCCAGCTCATCACCAGTTGTCCTGACTTTTGTCCTGCACTAGACTTTGATGACTCTAGGAGAGTGAGGCTGATGGCTTTATGCAACTCTGCCTCACTTAAATCCAATTCATTCAGAAGTCAAGCACATCACCCACTGGTATCACTGGTCCTCTGAAAATGAAAGAAAGTAGCAACAACATTGACTTCTTTATTTTAAAAGAAGAGTCTGTGAGGCTGTGGGAGGAGGATGAAAATAAGAATTTTTTTTCCATACCTAGGTTTTGATTGGTATTAAGAACTTCTGATAAAAATTCTCAAACTTGAAATCTTATAGCCTTAGATACTTACCTGGGGAAACTGTGAGGGCAAGTGCCTTAACTAGGATCACTAAACCACTGCTCAGAGGAAGGGCTTGAACTTACTTTTTGGGGATTCCCAAGGCTGCCTCTCTATTCACTGTACCATTCTGGTTCTTTTGCCACTAAAGGCAGCTAGATAGACAGAGTGAACTTGGATGGACTTAGAGTAAAGAAGTCTGAGTTCAGATTTGGCCTTAGATACTTATTAGTTGTGTGACTCTGGGCAAATCATTTAATCTCTTGTCTGCCTCAATTTCCTCAACTGTAAAGTGGGAGTGTAATAATAATAAACTACTATTTACTTCCCAGGGTTGTTGTGAGGATCAAATGAGATATTTGTAAAGTATTTAGCACAGTGCCTGGAACTTACTAATTGATGATTAAATGCTTGTTTCCCTTTTTACTTCTCTTTCTACTATATTATGTTTACTTCACTGGCTAAACAGAAATGCTGTTTAAAGAAAAAGTTCTAGAAAAAATTTTTTAAAATATAATTTTGTCATGGTTACAATTCACTTTAAAATTCAACACATTGCCTATCCAAGGCTGGTTTTTCTTTTGTTTTGTTTGTCTTCCACATAGCCTACTCTCCTCTCTCAATCATTCACGGTCAGAGTAAGATCAAGGTGAGCACATTCCATTCTGTTTTAGCTACCCTACATACAACCCAGCTCAAAGCTGGAGCAAAGACCAGCTGTCTAGGAGCTTCCAAGATTTCGAGGCTTCTCTGGCTCAGGAATGATACCTCTTAGATTTGTAGTGAAATATGGAACAGAGGTGCTGCCTGCTACAATCAGGGCTCTCAAGTGTTTCTATGTTAAGAGTTTACAGCTCCTGCAATTAGCTTCCTGGGGCTCTATTTGAATCTGCTGGCTTTTGCTGCCCCCTTGCCTCTTTTCAAGAGAATAGGCAGGAGGCACACTTCGGGAAAAATGTCTGGACTAGGATTTTCAGATTTTCTAAAACAGGGTAGTTACTCCGTGAAAACCTTTGCTGGGGAAAGTGTTGGTCAATCCAGGTGTTAAAAGAGTCAATTGATGGAGATGGTCCTTTCATAGGAGAGTAGCAAACTCATTTTCTCTATAGATCAACAAACTGAACCTTTATTATGATCAAGACATTCTGGACCAGCTGTTACTTTTACAAATTCCTGTTTTTCCCCTCTCAGATCCACTCACCCCACTTCTCTGCAGGTGACATGGAATTATATTCTATGATTACCCTTCACACTAAAGTGGAATGATGGACAAGGACGAAGAAAAATGAAGTCGATTATCCATGTTATTTTTCTACTTCCCTAACAAATAAGATGTTCCTCTCTGTGGATAAGTCAGGTTAACATTTCTACATGTCAAGAACAAGTTCAAGTTTGTTCTTTTCAAGTGCTTTTTGTACTTAGCTGGGATTTTTTCATATTAGTTCAAAGTCTATTCTAGTCAACTAATTCTGCAAGTATTTATTTTTAAAATCAGTTTTATTTTATTTATTTTCTTTGTTGCTTTTTGTTTCTGTTTTTATCAGTTTATGGAAATGATACCTTCTCTCCTCCCTTCTTCTCAAATCTGAACTCTCCTTTGTAACAACGAAAAATAGTTAGGTAAAAAAGACTAGCTGAAGTGATTTTGTCTGACAATGATTATACAATTCTTGTTTCCACATTTCCTGACTTTCTGCTGAAAAGAGATAATTATGTTTGTTTAGCTGATCTGTTAGGCCATCATTTTATTTCCAGTGATTTGCAGCATTGTAATAATTGTGGTTTTCGTTCTTCTTGTTCTACTTATTTCACTTTGCCTCAATTCATATAAATCTTTCCATCATTCTCTGCGTTCTTCATATTTCTTCTTAATTGCAGAGAAACATTAGACTGGATTCATATTCCAAAGCTTATTCAGTCATTATCCAATAAAAGACACCCATTCCCTCTATCACCATTTCTTTAATACTACCACCAATCCCTCAACCCCAAAATGTTCTAATAATTTTGTCCTATATAAGACCTTTGCCATGGTGCAATGGATAGAGTTCAGGGCCTAAAGTCAGGTAGACATGAATTCAAATCCAGCCACATTCATTTACTAGCTGTGTGATCCTGGGCAAGTCGCTTAAACCTTTTATGCCTCAGTTCCTTCATCTATAAAATGAGCTGGAGAAGGAAATGACAAACCACACCAGTATGTTTGCCAAGAAAAGTCCATATGGGATCACAGAGAGTAGAGCATGACTGAACAATAGCCCAGGAGTTTTATCTTTGTTTTTTACCTCATGGGTTAGAATCTCTAACCATTAGATGGTCAATAATGGGATGACTAGAAAATCATTTTTCATCATTATTTTCAAGTCGTTTGCCAGAATATTCCACCAGTGCTATTTTATGATGCTTGTTTTCTCATTGTTCTCTCAACATCAACTGTTCCTAATGCTTGTCATCTTTGCCAATTTGCAACACAAAAATTGAAATTTTGCATTCTTCTCAACTATTATTAATGTAGGACATATTTTATCTGCCTATTAATAGCTTTCTTTAAAATTTTTTAAAAACTTCTTTTTACCACCTTTAAATTAAGTCTCTTAATGGAGTAACTATTGGCCTTATAGTTTTGTTAAGTCCTTTTAATTTTGGATGTTTACTTTTTGTCATTGATATTTAATAAAAAGATTTTTCTCACTTGGCAGTTTTTCTCCTTATTTTACCTTCACTGATTTTGTTTATTTAAAAGATTTTTAACTTTATATGGTGAAAATTATTCATTTTTTTCTTTTATTGTGACTTCTAGCATTTTTTTGGTTAAAGATCCTCCCTCTAATTATAGATACTTCCTTCTGCACCCCTTATTTTTAATTTTTCTTATAACATGACCTTTTACATTTAATTGGAAGATCCAAACAAATTGGGAATTTGTTATGTTTTATGGTATAAGACATTGATATAAAACTGATTTCTGCCAAACTTTTCCAGTTTTCTGAACAGTTCTTATAAAAACTGTAATTTTGAGTTTATGAAAGTTATTGTTGTTATGCTATTGGTCTTGCTTAACTAGTCCATTCTAATGATCTACTTTTCCATTTGTATATTGCTTTTGATGTTATTTTGAAACCAGTACCAAATATCTGCAATAATTACTACTTTAAAATGTATTTGAAAATCTGGGAACACACTTAAGGAGTTCAAATTTTCTGCACATAAGCAGACACATAACTTCAAATTTCTTGCAATCCCTTTACTCCCATTTGCTTCAAAATATGAAGGAATAAAGTTTGAGAAATATTTTTAATTTCATTTAATAACTGGTCAACTATAATATCTTTCAAGCCTGGAATTTTAAGTCATTTTATCCTACCATTTTGTCATGCTATTACCTCATATTTCTCCTCCATTTTATAGAAAAATTTCTAGAAAAATTTTTTTCTACACTAGCTGTCTCACTTCTAGTTCACTTATTAACCCTTTGTAATCTGGTTTTCAACCTTATCACCTATCTGAAATGCCTCTCTCAAAAGTTATCAATGGAAAGAATGCTATCCACATTGAGAGAAAGAACTGTTGGGGTAGAAACGCAGAAGGAAAACATTTGATTTATCACTTTTTTATGTGGGTACATGATTTGGATTTTTTTTTAAATAAAAACCCTTACCTTCGGTCTTGGAGTCAACAAGGCAGAAGAGTGGTAAGGGTAGGCAATGGGGGCCAAGTGACTTGCCCAGGGTCACACAGCTGGGAAGTGTCTGAGGTTAGATTTGAACCTAGGACCTCTGGTCTCTAGGCCTGGCTTTCAATCCACTGAACTATCCAGCTGCCCCCAGGGTTTTGGTTTTTAAAAGATTACTCCATTATAAAAATAAATATGGAAATAGGTGTTGAATGATAATATATGTATAACCCAGTGGAATTGCTTATCAGCTCTGGGAGGAGGGGAGGGAAAAAGGAGAGGGAAAGAGCATGAATCATGGAACCTTGGAAAAATATTTAAATAAAAAAGCTATCAATGATCTCAATTTACAAAATCCAATGACTTCTTCTGAATCCTAATCCTTTTTGACTTTTTGAATCATGAGATAATATTAACAAATGTTTCCTCTTTGCATATTCATATCTCTGCTCTCTCTAGGTTTTCCTCCTAGTTATCTGACCTCTCCTCCTTGAAAGGTTTGCTGGTTGGTTATCCATAGCACACTCCTTAACTTAAGCTTCAATCCCAAACCCTTTTTTCTTCTCCCTCTATATTATTTTTCTTTCTTGCTGACCTCGACAATTATCATACTGTGTATATCCAGAGCTATTCTTCCTCCTGTACTCCAGTCTCACATCACAAACTATTTATTATGCATTTCCAGTTGTATCTTTCCTCTTTCTTTCTTTCTGTCTGTCTCTCTATCTCTCTGTCTCTGTCTCTGTCTCTCTCTCTGTCTTTCTCTCTTTGTCTCTGTCTCTGCCTGTCTCTCTGTCTGTCTGTCTCTCTTTCTCTCTCTGTCTGACTGTCTGTCTGTCTCTCTCTTTCTCTGATCCTTGCCTAGCACACAATCTCTGATCTGTGACCCAATCATTCCTTGCTCTGGTCTGCCACCCCATAGGTACAAGTATTTTCATCACTTTTCACTATATCTCCAACCCAGTCCTGGAGTGTAAAAGACAGAAATGTCAGTTAGCCTCACTTCTTGCTCCTTGAACAGTCAGTGTCAAGCAATATAACAAAAGCCTAGAAAATGCACCATACCAAAACCTGGCCAGGAAATGCAAGTAAATAAGCCCATATCTATCCCAGAACCCATTTGGTGAAGATCTTGCTGACCTGGGATAGATATGGGCTTATTTACTTGCATTTCCTGGCCAGGTTTTGGAATGGTGCATTTTCTAGGCTTTTGTTATATTTTTGAGGGAGAGCCGGCTTGTACTTCCTACTTCACCATTTTGGTTGATTTTTCTGTGATAATTTTTAAAAAGACATTTTTTTTTCTCAACATTATCCCTTTCTTTATGGTCCTACTGGCACAGTGATATGTGTATAAAAAGTTCCTCTCATAGATAAAAGCATTATGAGAGATTTGTCATTGCCATTGCCTTTGTGGAAATTCATTCCCAGATCTGTTTCACTGATCTCTCACGTCTGCCATCTTCAACATTTATATGAGTAAATATGTGGGGGTGAGAATATTATGTATAAAGATCACCCATTTCACAATGGAAAAGAATTTGAAACCTTGTGTATGCTCTGGAACACTAGCATTTTGAGGATCCTTACACTTCTCTTCATCAAAACATTCACAAGAGATATGTAGCTTAAAACCAGAGGTTAAATTTAGCAAAGTGAGTTAATCACATCTGACTAGATTCTGATTCCATTTTAAGACCTTGAGACCATTAGGGTTTCCCAAAAAAGAACAATACTTGTTATTAACTTCTGCCTCCATTTGAATGTGGCACTTAACACGTTCATTGGATCCTTTAAAATATCTGTTGATGGAGGCAATAGCCAGCAGCTCTCTTGTTGATCTGTTCCAAACACTTGCCTTGTCAGCCTTCACAATCACAGATCTCAGGTTTGAAAATGAATATATGCAGGATAAGTGATTGTAAAACAGGCTGTACAATGTTTTGTACACAGAAGCACTCAAGAGTGCTATTTCTCTGAATCACTACAAGGAAATGGATTTTTAAAATTTTAATTCAGCCTTCCCCCCAGAATCTCTTACCTTGGGGATGGATTAGTTATCTATACAAACACTTTAAGAGAGTCTACTAAGAATGGATACAATGGGGGAGGAGGGGGAATTCATGTTATGACCTCTAAGAAAAGTCACTTAAAAAGTAATACATTTCATCTGTACTCTTTTTATTTGTTAATGTTTCAAGACAAACTTTAAAAAGCAGATGTGTTGGGGTTAACAACAAACACAATAGTAATGATAATTTTTTTTTGGCTAGATAATGGTTTTAATTGATTTGGAACAATACTGTTTGATACCAAGTGTTTATAAAGCATCCAGTGTGGTAGACATAATTAGGGAATTAGTATTACTCCCATCTGTTCAGCCATATAAAAAGCAACTTTAAAAAATTACTACAAATCTACAATTTAAAAGGTAAGGGGAGAGTCCACTAATTAAAATGAGCATTTCCTAATTAAGTGCCATAATTCAAGTATCAAAATCTTCCATGCATATATAGGGGTCAAAGGAGTTCAGGGGAGTAATAAAGAGTACTTTGGGTGTTAAGGGGGCATTTCACTCAAAGGCAACTCAGTCTATCTCCAGGTGAAAAAAGTAATTCAATCCTGGAGGAGAGAATAGGAAAGAATCTAGATAATATTACTAGATGGTATTAAGTGTTAGGAGGTTGCTTCTTGGCATTACATGTTTTTTAATCTCTTCAAGCTTTTTAGCCAAGTTCAGAATATCCAGCCAGACACATTCCAAACACATCATGGAGTGTAAATCCTAGCAAAAACTGGAACTTGGTGAAGGCAATAATGGTGGCAGTAAGGTAAGGAGGGATAAGGATTGGGGAAAAGAGGAGAAACCTTTGTTTACATTTCTGTCTTCCTTAACAACTGATTTCTATTGTTGGTATAAATATTAGATGAACCTAGAAGATGTGCAATTCAAGAATATTTGGGGAAATTCTGGAATAATTTGGTTCTACCTTTTATTTACGTCATTCAGAATAAAATGTCTAACTTTGAACAAATGACTAACTTTAAAAATGATGTAAACAACATTCTAATTAATGAGTTCTCCAGAAACATTAGCTAAATAGGAAGTCCTTAACATAAAAAGCAGCACACATATATTTTCTATCTCCCTAAAAACTCTTGTATATTCTTTGGTCCAAGCCTGTGATTTCATAGACAAGGAATTTCAGTGTTAAAATTCTATTCACTGACATAAACAATTTATTAGTAACACGAACCCAGTGATTCCCAAAGTGGGCGCTACTGCCCCCTGGTGGGTGCCGCAGCAATCCAGAAGAGTGGTGATGGCCACAGATGCATTTATCTTTCCTATTAGTTGCTATTAAAATAAAAAAAAATTAATTTCCAAGGGGCTAAGTAATATTTTTTCTGGAAAGGGGGCGGCAGGCCAAAAATGTTTGGGAACCACTGCACTAACCTATAGCCTTAGAGATTAGAAGAACTTCAAAATTAAGTGACTTGTGCATGATCCCACAGCTAGTATATATCAGAGGTAGTACTTACCTCCTGAACTATCTGCCAGAAGGCTCTCTGGATATCCACTATGCAAAAATGAGTCATATTTACATATCCAGTTTAAAAGCGATTCTCAGTCACCTTCACATTATGGTAATGATGGGCTCTCCTACAACAAAGAAGATCTGCCTTGCCTGTTCAGGAGTCCCTGGAATGTTTTCAAATGTGTAAATTTGAAGATTTGAAGTGCATGAATCAGCTAGGCATAACAAAATACAAGATTTATGATCCACCACATTTAAAGGCCTTGCTTCTTACATCATCAATTACCTTCTTTCTATACTTGGACGAATTGTTTAGAATACCTGGAGTTAAAGATTGTTGATTTAGTAGATAGCATTCAGATGTTCAGTGAAATGCCAAAATTGTTTTCCACTTTTGTAATCAATTAAAATGGAAGTGCAATCCTCTTCTCAGGGTTTTATCAATAATTCTCTTCTGTGTGTGTGTGTGTGTGTGTGTGTGTGTGTGTGTGTGTATACGCATATGGCCATGTCTATACACACAGATATACAGATATGTATGTAACTGCTCTGGCCCTTCTGATTAAAAATCAAAACAAACTTTAAGATTACGATGTTGGTTAGAGAGGAGGAGGGAAAAAGCCAGTCTATTTAAACAGACACAGAAATTTTAAATCCTTAAAATCTAAAATCTAAAATCTACTTTTCCCTTTATTTTGACTGTTTTAATGCTTATTCAGAACATATGTTTGAACTGATATATATTCAAGGCCACAAGCTGAGAACTTTGCACTCTTCCTAGACAAGGTTATGTCCTTGGGAACATATCTATCAGTTGATTAAACAAAAGCTTATTAGAAGCCTATTATGAGTTGGACACTGTCACTTTTCATAGCACCTACCTCCTGGCATTATCTTGAAATAATATTCGTAAAGCCCATAAGAGACTTAATAATGCTTATCTATCCATCTATCCATCTATCTATCTATCTATCTATCTATCTATCTATCTATCTATCTATCTATCTATCTTTCTGTCTGTNTCTATCTATCTATCTATCTATCTATCTATCTATCTATCTATCTATCTGGCTTTCTGTCTGTCTTTTTCTCATTTTGCATACATTGTATAATGTCCTTGAATGACAGAATAAGGCATTTGGAGTTTATCCAATGGTATTGGGAACCCACTGGAAATTTTAGAGCAGTAGTTTATAATTCTAGGGAATTGCCACATTCCAACCCTATCACTTTCTTCTATCAGAAATCCCTCAGGCTTCCTTTGATGTTTCTCCTCCATCTCCCATTTCTCCTCACTAAATCCCACATTACCCAACTTTTGGAAAATATAAAAAATTTCTACTTTACTCTCTCCCTCATTCCTGAAATCAGCACAAAACTAATCTTCAGGTGACCATATTTTTAAATTCTTTTATTACAAACAATATCAACTTCCCTATTTAAAAAACTCAGATTCCTCCATTTGATCATAATCTTTCTTTGCTTCTCTCCCTATGTCTTACGATTTCTTTTTAAACCTTTACTTTCTGTCTTAGAATTGATATTAAGTATTGGTTCCAAGGCAGAAGAGCAGTAAGGGCAAGGCAATTGGGGTAAGTGACTTGCCCAGGGACACACAGTTAGGAAATGCCTGAGGACAGATATAAACCCAGGACTTCTAATCTCCAGACTTTGCACAGAAACATCTAGCTGCCTCTGTCATACTATTTCTAACACAATTCTTTGTCCTCAGTAAACCCCCAATCACTACACCCCTTGGAACATTCTTACATTATCACCTTTGCTCAGGCTATGTTATTTACCCTCCCAAAGTTGGACCCCATGAGGAATTAATTGAATTCTACAGTCATATAGACTTTTCTGCTTGACAATTTCTTATTTCCTTAGCCTAATATGAGTCACATTTTACAACACCACCCTTGGATTATTTCCACCATTTGTTCCTCTTATTTGTTGAACAGAATTGGGGGAAGTCATGAAATTGAATCAATCATGAATTTGTATAATCGTAGTGGTTAACTAATAATAACTGAGGAAACAATCAGAGCAATATGATTTATTGGCAAAATAAGCATAATTGACCCTATTTTGTCAATAAATAGTACTGCTTGGATTGTTTCTCAGTTATTATTCATTAACTACCACATCATCTAATCTCTATCAGACCTTCACCTCAGAAAGACAATTCTTTTACTCTTCCCTAATTAATTCTCTCTGCCATCCATTTCAGCAGCTGTTCTAAACCACCTTCTCTCTTCTCAGGCCTCTCACATTTCCCTTTCTTCCTTCTCTCAAGTCATCAACCTTTATTGAGCACCTACTCTGTGCCAGCATTGTGGTAAGTACTGATGATACAAAGAACAGCCAAAAAAAAAAAAAAACCCCAAAAGCAGTTCCTGAATCACAAGGAACTCACAATCTAATATGGGAGACAACATAAAATAACTATGTACAACCAAGACACATAGAGAGTAAATGGGAAATAATAACAGAGGAAGATGATTGACTACATAAAACAGTGATGGGCAACCTTTTGAGCTTGGGTGTCAAAATTCACCAAAAAACCATAATTTCATGATATTTACAGTTTAAATAACAAAAATGTATAATTGTAATATATAACTCTATGTAATAAATCAAAATAGGTAAATTAATATAGGTAGAACTGTCATCTATGCACAGTGTCTACACTAAACTACAGCAAATGTTTCATCCTCGGCGTGTGGCCCCATACTTCTCTGTATGTGGCCGTGTGTCAGAAAATGGCTATGCCTGTCAGCACGTGTCATAGGTCTGCCATCACTGACATAGAGGGTCTTGTGTAAGGAACAGTGAATAAGGGATTGGTCCTTATATAGAACAATCCCCATGCCTGGAAGTAGGGGGTATGGCCCCTCCCTGTCACAGGATTGGTCCAATTCAAGACCAATCTCCTGCCCCTGCCCGGAAGTAGGGGGCATGGTCCCTCCCCCAGCACAGGATTGGTCCATTCAAGAATAATCCTATATCAGGAAGTAAGGGGGAGGGACCCCTGGGGGCATGCTGGGGGATGTAGTTTCCCTGGGCCACAATATTTTAAAACCCACAACAGCAAGGAGAGCAGTATTACTAGATCACAGAATATGTAGAAGGGAATAAGGTGTCAAGACTGGAAAAGTAGCAAGAGGTCAGTTTATGAAGGGTTTTAAGAGCGAAGCAGAGGACTTTATATTTGATGCTGGAGGTGAAAGGAAGCCACTGGAGTTTAATGAGTGGAAGATAAGGGGGGTAGGGCTTGACATGGTCAGATCTGTACTTGAGGAAGATTAATTTCATAGCCAATTGGAGTAGGGGTCAGAGTGGTGAGCCAAAAGCCTGGCCTTATACTTCACTAAAAACAATGAGGGTATTTTAAGAGTACTCTCTCGCTCCTTCCCTCCATATGAATTATTATTATTATTATAGAATTCTAATTAGTCTCTCTGACTTGTTTCTCCCCACTCTAAGCCATCCTACATACTGTTGACAAAATAATTTTCTTTTACTATTTTACTTTTAATTATGAACTTGACAAACATCAATAAATATGAATATGTAGAAATACAACAAGCATAAATGAGGTCTTTATATGAATCCTTTAATGTTCATAATGAACTGCTTGGGTTTTTTCTATTACAAATTTTACATGATAGTTCTAATATATATTATTGTGTATATATACAAACCCATAAATATACACACAAATGTGTGTTTATATATGTTTTTATATGTGCATATATTACCTTTTCGAACTTCTTTCCACTTTTAACAATATTGAAGTTCTTCCTTTTTTCATCATTTTCCATATTTTGTCACTCTTGTTACTCTATTAAATAAATTATGGTATAGGAATACAATAGAATTTTTTAACTCCATTTTTGGCAAAAGAGATGAATTCAGCAAAACTTGGAGGACTTGTAAGAACTAATGCAGAGTTAAATGAGCAGAACCAGGACAATTTATTAAACCATAAAATTATGAAGATAAGCAAACACTGAACTGAACACCAGAAATCCCAGGCTTTCTTTCTTTCTTTTTTTTTTTTTTGGAGGTACCAAAATACCAGGTCTTGATTATTCAGTCCATGTAGTAGGTGATGCCAAAGGAGATTCACATGAATCTCTCAGTATAAAGTAGAGACAATGAACAAATGCTGCTATTCTCAGTATTTCACTTTTCACCTTTGTTTTCCTTAAGTTGATGAACTGTTCCTTTGCCCTCCAGATATGGTCCATAAAAACTAAACCTCTTTATCTATTTGCTGAAGGTAAGTAGACATTTTACTTTTATTTTCTTTATGATAATTATCTAATTTTCCTATAACTATCAGCTAGAGTCAGAGAATATTCTCCCTGTGTCTGTATCCTCCATGTTATATTTTAGTATCTACCAGACTAACCCCATTGGATCAGTGGGGTCTTTCTCTGTCCCAGTGAAAAGTTGATCTTTCCAAATGCTGTCAGAGGGGAAATGGCCATAGGAGTTCAGATTCCAATATTTAATTCTTTATATATTTCCTCCATATTATCTTTTTCTCACTTCAGCCTCAAGATCAGTCAAGAGGTCATTCTGATCTAATTCTACTTTACTAAAACAAATGCTATGATTCAGGCCTGATTTAGACTAGTAGGGTAATTCAGATTAGAGACTAGAACAAAAAATTAATAAATCATCTAAAACATAACAAAAAAACATTTACTTTAAAGTAGCAGCCAAAGGATATTTAACAAGAATAAAGTACTGGTTCAGCTGAGCACAACTCCCTTAATTTCCAATGAAGACATGGATTCTTAGAAGGTTCTATAGGCTTCTTAGAGCTACTGTGGGTTAGGTTCCAGATCACTGCAAAAAAACTATTATTGCAATAAAGTGAGTCACACATTTTTTTTGGTTCCCAGTACATAGAAAAGCTATGTTTACACTAAATTAAATTGTACAATAATATTGTCTGAAAAACAATATAAATACTTTAATTAAAATTCTTTATTACTAAAAATGCTAAACATCCTCTAAGCCTTCAGTGAAGTGGAATCTTTTTGCTGGTAGAGGGTCTTGCCTTGATGATGGCTGTTGAACAATCAGGTTGGTTATTGCTGAAGATTGAGGTGTCTGTGGCAAATAAGATGACAATGAAGTTTGCTGGATCAATTGATTCTTCCTTTCACTTAAACATTTAGAGGTCATTTTCAGGTTATTAAATGACCTAATTTAAATATTGTTATGTCTCAGGAAATAGGGAGACCCAAAGAGTGGGAGAGAGATGGAGAATAGCCCAGTGGGTGGAGCAGTTAGAACATACACAAAATTATTAAGTTCATTGTCTTACAGGGACTCAGTTTATGATTCCTTAATACAATTACAATAGTAACATAATCACTGATCATAGATCACTACAATAGATATAATTAAAAGAAAAATATGAAATAATGCAAGAATTACCACAGTGATATGATATAAGCAAATGCTTTTGGAAAAATGGTGCCAATAGACTTGCCACAAACCTCCAGTTTATAAAAATGCAAAATCTGTGAAGTACAACAAAGCAAAATGCAATAAGATGAGGTGTGCTTGTACTGAGTTAAAAAGGTGTGTTGAATTCCAAAAGACTTATGACAAAAGGCAACAGATTATAGTTTAAATTATAATTTGCAAAAGAAAGAAAGGTGTGTTGACTTACATGGCTCCTCAAACCTATCATCTGGAGAAGCAACTCCTATGGAAAAGAGACCAATCATCTTCAACAATTGCTGATCTACTCCCATCCATGGGGCAGGCAAGGCAGACTAGCTGAAGCAGCAAGGTACTCTGAGAGAAAGAAGACAGAAGATGTTATAAACCAGGAAAGTGAGACTAAAACCACTACCTTTACCACTATCTCCCCTCAAATCTTAGTGGAGACAGCCCAGGATATTGAATTCAAGAGCCTTGGGAGTATTATAAAGCAGTAATCATCAAAACAATATGGTACTGGCTAAGAAATAGAATTGTGGATCAATGGAATAGATTAGGGTTAAATGACCTTAACAATCTAGTGTATGATAAACCCAAAGATCCCAGTTTTGGATAAGAACTCATTGTTTGACAAAAACTGCTGGGGAAACTGGAAAAGAGTATGGTAAAAATTAGGTATAGACCAAAATCTCATACCCTATACCAAGATAAGGTCAAAACGGGTATATGATTTAGTCATAAAGGGTGATATTATAAGTAAATTAGGGGAGCATAGAATAGTTTATCTGTCAGATCTGTGGAGAAGGGGAAAATTTATAACCAAACAAGAGAGAGAGAAAAAAAAAAACAGAATCAGTGTAACAAAGATTAGAAAGGGAAACAACAAAATGGAGAAAAAACATAACAAATTTCTCTGATAAAGGTCTTATTTCTCAAAAATATAGAGAACAGTGTCAAATTTATAAGAATACAAGTCATTCCCTAATTGAGAAATGGTCAAAAGATATAAATAAACAGTTTTCAGATGAAGAAATCAGAACTATTAATAATCATATAAAAATGTTCTAAATCATTCTTGATTGGTGAAATGCAAATTAAAGTAATTCTGAGGTACTACTTCACACCTATCAGATTGGCCAATATAACAGTGAAGGAAAGAGATGAAATGTTGGAGGAGGTGTGGAAAAATTGGGACACTAATGCGTTACTGGTGGGATTGTGAACCGATCCAAATGTTCTGAAGAGCAAAATGGAACTATGCCTGAAGGGTTATAAAACAAAGCATACCCTTTGATCTAATAATATCACTATTAGGTCTGTATACCAAAGAGACAAAAAAGGGAGGAGAAAGACTCTACTTTTACAAAAGTATTTATAGTTAGTCTTTTTGTAGTGGCAAAGAATTGGAAATTTGAAGCAATGTCCATCAATTGAGAAATGACTGAAGAAATTGTGGTATATGATGGTGATGGAATACTATTGTGCTATAAGAAATGATAAACAGGATGATTTCATAAAGAGCTGGAAAAAACTACATGAACTGATGCAGAGCGAAATAAACAGAACCAGGAGAACACTGTACACAGTAACATCAATATTGTGGAATGATCAACTATGGAAGACTTAGCTACTCCCAGAAATACAATGATACAGGACAAGTCCGAGGAATTTATGACAAAGAATACTATCTATCTTCAGAGAAAGAATTGTTGGAGTTGGAATGCAGATCAAAGCATGCATGCAATTTTTCACTTAACTTTGAGCTTTTGTTTTGGGGTTTGAGTTTTATAAATTTATTCTTTTACAAAAATGAAAAATATGGAAATATGTTTTGCATGACAATACATGTATAATCCAGACTGAATTGCTTGCCAGCTCTGGGAGGGGGTAGAGAAAGGAGAGGAGACAATTTGTATCATATAACTTTGGAAAACATGTAGAAATTTGGTATTACATGTAATAGGTAAAATAAAATATCTTTATTATAAAAAAGAACCTTGGGAATAGAACTATTTCCAGCCCAACGCTGTCATCATTCATCATCTTGGGAAGCAACCCCTGTAAAGATGCAGCCTGGCAACTGCTCCTGGAAGTGCTATAGCCATGATTCCTGAAGACAGGAAAGAAAACTCTTGCCACCAAAGTCTTTGGCACTAGTAAGATGGTTCAACAATCAAAGACTGATATGGTTTTATCAATGGAAATGACATTAAGTAAGAGGCATTATCATTTGCTTTGCTCCTGTATCCTAAGGATGAGAGGATTTTTTCCATCTAATTTATCACTGAAACCTTTGATATGTATTATCCTGCTCATTGAATGTGAACTCTTTTACAACCAGGATTGTCTTTTCCCATTTTTATCCTCAGGGCTTATAACATAGTAAATATTTCAAAATGCTTTATTTTATTCACTCATTCATTCATTTATGATGGTGGAGTCTTCATACAGTCTTCCTACACACTGGGCTTTTATAGTTAGGGAACCAGGAAACTATGCCATTGGTTAAAGCCTTAGTCCGAAGATTTTTACTGCCTTTTAGAGGAAAACTAGCCTAGCTGGCAGGGAGTAAATATGCTGTTCTTACCATATCTGGTAAGATTTATTGGGGAGAAAGACAGGACCAGGAGATTAGTCTAAGGCAGTGATTCCCAAAGTGGGCGCCACCGCCCCCTGGTGGGTGCTGCAGCAATCCAGCGGAGCAGTGATGGCCACAGGTGCATTATCTTTCCTATTAATTGCTATTAAAATTAAACAAAATTAATTTCCAGGGGGCTAAGTAATATTTTTTCTGGAAAGGGGGTGGTAGGCCAAAAAAGTTTGGGAATCACTGAGAATGCAGAATGATAGTCCTTGAGGGAAGGTGGAGAGAGAGAGAGAGAGAGAGAGGGAGAAAGAGACAGAGACAGACAGACAGACAGACAGACAGACAGACAGACAGAGAACAGAGATGAAAGATATAGAGTGAAGGGTAGACATGGACAAACTTAAACTATTTATCTGCTATAGCCCTGCTCATCTCTGTGGTAATCCTAAGGGCCCAAAAAAGGATTCACAGAGGGAGATAAACAGATTAGAAATGATAAAACTTTCTAGTGGAATTGAACTTGCCTGTAGCCTAGATATCCCACAGAGAAAATGATCTCTCTATATGCTGCCAAAAGAGAAGTGAGCCCAGGGTGCCAGGCTCTGTTATCCAGCTCTCCAATAACCTAAAGCTTCTCCTTCTCCTTCTCTTCTCCAAATCACCCTTTCCTCACTTGAACCACAAAGTCAGCTATGAGGTCACTGATCCAATCCTAAATATTGTGGGACCTGATTCAGGCCAACCTGGTGCTACACTGGAAGGCTGCCTGTACTGTGTTTGCTGTGGGGCAGGGGGTTACACAGTAGAATTAGAAACACTCTACTGTATGCCTTTTTTTTTCTTGTTTGTTACGGTCCTCTGATCTTGGTACTAAAACTTTTAATAGTGTCCATTGATCTCTAGAGCACATCAGTTGAACTGAGCAGCAAAAAAATCAGAATTATCATCAGTATTTTTCTCTAAACACGAGATGTAGCAAATAATTTGACTTCTGTGCGTTTGGTACTAGTGAGATGGAGAAACACCACCTTTTCTTTGTCCTCTTAGTCCATAAAATTGCATTAATCCTGGGATATTGAATTCCTTTCACCCTTTCCTTTTCCATAAGCCACAGTTGAGTTTAATCAAGACTTTCTCATCCCAATAGCTTGGAGGTAACCCAGGAAAGAATTAGAAAAAAATGGTAGTCTTTGGCAACTATCTCCACACAGTAGTGTTTGGTCTAGTGTCCTTTTCATTAGATGTTATGTTCAATAAAGTATGTGATCAAACCATATTGAGCGTCTGAACCTACCTATGCCCTGGGGAAGAGACAATTGATGACTTAGTGGATAAAAGATTGGGCCTGGAGACAAATTCAATCTCAGATGCTAACTGGCTATGGGATCCTGGGGAAAGTCACTTAATTTCTGGTTGCTTCCATTTCCTGAACTATCAAGTGGGGATAATAACAGTGCATGCCTCACAGTTGTTGGGAGGATTAAATGAGATAATTTTGTAAAAAGTGCTTAGTATGGTGCTGGGCACATAGTAGGCACTATATAAAATCTTATTCTACCCTCTCCATCTTGGAGATGAGTGACCTAAAAGAGTAAAGACCTTTTACTCAAATAGGGCATTTAATATTTTAATATTTAATGAAATATCATTGAATTTCTTAATCTAAATTAGAATCTTTATTTTGGATTAAAAAGAAATGCCACTTCCTAGTTAAGCACTGATGCATCAACGCCTAGACTTTTGAAAGCGTGAGTTCCTTCTCTTGTCCATTAAAAATTCTATTAGGCTATTAGAAGATGGCTATGCCTTATACAAGTCTTAGTGACTCAAAAGGCTTGGACTGTTAAGTCTGTTGGATCATCCTCTAGTGATTAATTAAGAAATTGCTCACTAAAAACTAAAATCCTTTTATTGGACAATTAAACTAGTGACACATGTAGTACTGTGCCAAGCAAACATACCACTTAAGTTTTTCTTGAGCTGGTTTATATTTTTCCTGTTTTTTAATTACATGATTAACAATTATTAAGCACAACAATTATTAAGGCATCCAGTACACATTTGGGGGTTCCAAAAAAGGATTTTCTCTCATGTCTCAGATTCAACACATACTATTTTTTCATCATGACCAAGTACAGCCTTGAGAAATGATATATTATAGTGAATTGAATGATGAATTTGAAGTCAGGAAGAATTAGATTAAAATTCTGAAACTCTTAATAGATTTGTGACCATGGAGAACTAACAACTTCTGGGCCTCGTCTGTAAAATATGAATGCTACTATTTGTGGAATATACCTCAAATGGTTGTTGTGAAAGTGATGGAAACAAAGGGAAAGGGACCTCTGTATTTTCTTTTCCTTGATATGAGTAACTCCATTTTGGAACTAGTCTCCATTTCAGTTTAGGTTGAATCCATACTCATATCTGATTTTTATCCCCATCCCAATTAGTTTTTCAAGATTTAAGTATAGAGAAAGTTAAGTTCTCAAAGTCAATCATAGAAGAAATAAATACTTTGCCTCCTTTCACCTCTCAATATACACATCTGCATAAATGCACACACAGACACACAAACACATAGATATACTTTACAAAGTTAATTTTAGAAAAAAAATAAGTCAATTTGACCTTTTTGTAATAATAATATAGATGAAAGGAAAAATATTAAGTTGTTCACTGTAATGAACTATATATCTTTTTAAAACCTTTTCCCAGATTACATGTTAATACAAAGTTGAAAATAATTTAATTTTAAATAATTTAATAATTTAATTGATTAATTTAAAATAAAAATTAATTATTTTCCCCAATTACATACAAAAATAATTTTTAACTTTCACTTTTTTCAATTTTGAGTTCCATATCGTCTCCTCCTTCCCACCCCTCCCTTCCTTATTCCTTTCCCAAGGTGATAAACAATATGATCTAAAATTTACATTACATTTTCTTTTCTATATTATTTATTTTGTGGAAGAAGAAGAGGAGGAGGAGGAGGAGGAGGAGAAGAAGAAGAAGAAGGAAGAAGGAAGAAGAAAGGAGGAGGAGAAAGAGGAAGAGGAGGAGGAGGGTAAGAAGGAAGAGGGAAAGGAAGGAAGGCAGGAAGGAAGGAAGGTAGGAAGGAAGGCAGGAAGGAAGGAAGGCAGGAAGGAAGGAAAGAAGGAAGGAAGGAAGGAAAGACAGAAGTGACATATAGTATGTTTTGGTTTGCATTCAGACTCCATCAGTTCTTAGAAAATTGTATTTTCATCATAGGATTGTCTTGAATCACTGCATTACTGAGAATAACTAGGTCAATCACAGTTATTCATCAAAAAAATATGGCTTATACTGTGTTCATTGTTCTTTTGGATCTACTTAGATACAATTTTTTTATAATTGTTTTTGGACATTTTGCCATCCGTGTTCTCTCTCTCTGTCCCATCTTTCCCCCTCTCCCAAAGATGGCAGACAATGTAAGATAGGTTGTACATGTGTTATCATGCAATACATATTTCCACATTTATCATGCTGTGAAACAAGACACATCTCTTAACTCTAGAGAAAAATTTATGGAGGAAATAAAGTGAAGAATTGCTTGCTTCAATTGGCATTCAGACTCTGTCAGTTTCTTCTATGGCAGTGCATAGCTTTTTACATCATGAA
The DNA here is from genome assembly GCF_016433145.1 of Gracilinanus agilis. Taxonomy (NCBI): domain Eukaryota; kingdom Metazoa; phylum Chordata; class Mammalia; order Didelphimorphia; family Didelphidae; genus Gracilinanus; species Gracilinanus agilis. The sequence continues at coordinate 262,205,102 of NC_058130.1, forward strand.
TCTTTTGGAGTTGTCAGATCCTTGCATTATTCTATTCTTTTTTTTTTAAGGCAATGGGGGTTAAGTGACTTGCCCAGGGTCACACAGCTAGCAAGTGTCTAAAGTCAAATTTGAATCTAGGACCTCCTGTCTCTAGGTTTGGCTTTCAATCCACTGAGCCACCCAGCTGCTGTAAGAGGGAGAATTTTGGTATTTATAGATATATATTTAAGGTGTGGCCACCAGGAATCAATAATTCAGATTGATTACATAATTAAAATAGACCCAAGTCAGGATCGGGTTTAAGATAGTTTATTTACAATTAGGAAGGTAGAAGATAGGGAAATAAAAAAAGAGGGAGAAGCTAGTCCAGGCCTGTAGAGGCCTGGATGGAGAGAAAAGGTTAAAAGGCTAATTAAACTAAATACACGCCAAAAGGCCTTAGCAATCAGAGAGGCTAGAAGCCTACTTAAGGTAGACTCTAGAAACGCCAAGGTAGGCCAAGGAAGTCAGCCTAACTTACCCACATGACAATTCAGAGTGGAAGCAGCCTGAGGTCTCAGTGGAGATGCTTCAGCACCAAGTTCAAAGCGGGAACTGCCCCAACAGGAAGTAACCAACATACTTGAAGAGATAGTGTCTCTCATCACTTCCTGTGGGTCCACCTCTAATTCAAGTGGACAAATGGCAGCCTCTACACTGATTTGGACTGCCCAAAGGGTAGTCCCTTGTTCTTGATTTGTTACCTATTGTCACGTGTGGGTAACTCATCTCCCTTCCCCACTAAGGGAGGTGGGGATGACATGATCTAGATGCCTAGGGTTTTAACTATGAATGGGCTAGAGCTAATTCCATTTACACATTGCCCCCTCTTTTTGTCTATTCTTTTTTAAATTTTTAAATTTTTTAAATTTCAAATTTTTATTTTTTTATTTTTCCTTGCATTATTGATAAGAAAGTCATTCACAGTTGATCATTGTACACTAATGTTACTGTGTAGAACATACTCCTAAATTATCTAATCAGAGGCAGGTGGTAGGGATGGACTTGTCTGTAGATTTATTTTTGTAACTATACCCAACTATGAAATAGCTCCTTTTTGGACTCCTCATCACTAAGTGTGTGATACTCTCTTGTAGACTCTTCCAATAACTCCATGTCTTTGGAAACATCTTTTTCTCACCTAATTCTCTAGAATGCAGAGTGAACTTTTGTCATGATAGGCTCAAAAGAGATAGTACAAAGTGTTTCGCCAAATTAAAGTGCCAAATGAATATCATTTATTGTTACATAATTCTTTGAGATTCACTTTTCTCATTACTAAAAAGACAGTTATACTATATACCCCCTTGCTCTGCCTTTCTGTAATTGCATACATACTTTATGTTCTATCACACACAAACACATATATATGGAGCTAAATTTCAAGTGTGGACCAACAATAATTAATAGACTTCTTTTGACCAGTGATAAATTGGATGATATTTGCTTGAAATCAGCAATAGCATTAACCAATTGCTAATTCAAGATTAAAAATTAACATGGATTTAATAATAAAAACTAACACTTATATAGTGCTTACTGTGTGTCAGACACTTTACTAAACACTTTACAAATATTACTTCATGTGATTACACAATCCTGGGAGGTAGGTGCTATTGTTTTTCTTATTTTACAGATGTGGAAACTAAGGCTGCAGAGAATTTCTTACAGAGAATTCTCTATCCTGAAGGTCATATGATACCCAAACTACAGTAAAACAATTATAAAAATTATAGTAAAAAAGGAGTGAAGACTGTGAATTTGGGATCACTATATAAGGGAAGTGTAGGTAAAAGTCTGAGACTTCCAAAAGATAGCATACCAACCACATATGTGAATTTTTTCCATTAAACCAACTCTCTTTGTCTTAGCTGTCTGTTGACTATTAGTGGAGAGAGCAAATAGCAAATGAAGGAAAGTGAAAAATAATACAACCCAACAAACAAGGAAATGAAGTTAATCCACATAGATTCCATTCCCTAAAAGATGACTCTGTTAAAATTTCAGAAGCTACAATTATATAATCTAGTAGTGATTCTGACTCTAAATGATCCCCTGCTCCTGGTGGCAAAAAAATCATGTTTTTATGACCTAATACATATTTACTTTGGCCATTGAAACACAGGACACAACTTTGTATATACGACCTAAGAGAGAACTCTAGAGTTAGTAAGAAACTGATTTTATTGGCCAAAGAGGGAAGAAGATGCCATTAAGAAGTATGAAAACTATCCTTATCCCATTTGAAGAAAAATGTAACCAGTTTATGCTGAATATTTTTTTTAAATGGTAGCACTGTGAATAAAATACCAGGCCCATAGTGGAGAGGATCTAGCCTCAAGCTCTTCCTAGCTATGTGACCTTGGGCAAGATTTGATCCTCATTGTTTAACTCTTGACATCTTTCTGTCTTAGAATTGATACTGACAGAAGATAAAGGTTTAAAGGTAAAAAAAGAAAAACAATTATACTAGTAAACTTTTAGAACTTGTTTGCATTAACATTTTTTTCAAACCTGGATAAGGCAGTAAAACTATATGCCATATTTTAGTAAGGACTATTTCTTTAGAAATATCCACAACTATATTAAAAACAAAAAGCTTCTGAATGTTACAAGAAAAATATTTTTAGCATATAGATCCCCTTCCAGGATTCCCACCAAAGTAGACACTTCAAAAACAAATAATTTAAAGAAATTGTAGCTTTGGAGATATCAAAAAATCAAGAACCTTGTCATTCTCAAAGTGATCCACAATCTGAGTGTTTCCATTTGTAGATTAGTGAAAATGTTGAGAGCACTAAGATCTGAACAAAAATCTTGGTGGAGCCAAAGCATGCCCTTAATTCATGTATACTATAGGGCAGTGGTTCTCAAACATTTTTGGCCTACCACCCCCTTTCCAGAAAAAATATTACTTAGCTCCCTGGAAATTATTTTTTTAAATTTTAATAGCAATTAATAAGAAAAATAAATGCACCTGTGGCTATCACCACCTCCCTGGATCGCTGCAGCACCCACCAGGGGGTGGTAGCGCCCACTTTGGGAATCACTGCATAGGGTAAGGGAAAGGAATAAGCATTTATATAGCATCTGTAATAAGCATTCTTTCCAAATATTACCTCATTTGATCTTCACATCCACCCTGCTTTTACTATCCCCATTTTATAGATGAGGACACTGAGGCAAACACATGATTTCCCAATCATGAAGCTAGTCTCTAAGACTAGATTTGAATTCAGCTCTTCCTGACTTCATACCCAGCACTCTATCCACTGGGCTACTTAGCTGCCTAAGAGAAAAGCATATCTATATGTCGAAGTGCTCTGTCTAGAGACTCAAGATTCTGAAACTAACAATCAATGCATTCCACAATTGTAAAAGAAATTGAAAAGATTTTGCCCACTAGCTCTGATTCAGCTCAGAAGAATTCTAACAGAAATAAGCAAAGGCATAATGCCCAGTTTAATTTTCAAGAACTCTAGCAAGGTAACAAAAATTTGTCTGAAAAAACTTGGAGTTCAAGGAATCCAGAAGTAATCAGAGAGGTTGAAATCTAGTCTCTCTCAATTTTAAATTGCCAGTTTGTAGAGTTATTCCCAGAGAATGATGGAGACTCTACAGAAACAATTCACTGAACATATTTATTGTCCATAGGAGAGATAGAATAAGCAGTAATGATGAACCATTAGTTAGGAGAGTGATGAAAAGAGACAGACCACCAGTTTTAAACTTTTAAAACCAGATAATAAGATTTCAAACAAGGGCAGAGGGATGAACTCAGGAGATATATTTTTCCTGTGCAGAGTTTAAGACTGTACCACTGTACATTGTAATATATACTTATATCATGTCCTACATGTAGTTTAGACCTTTAGTAATTAAATCATCCTGTCAACTGATGTTTTGCATTGTGGTTTATTTATTGCCTATAATATTAAAGTAAATCTGATGTACCACAATTGATCTTCCAGAAAGATTTTTGCCCTTGGAGAAATTGGACCTTGATTTTACTAGTCCATCTTGAAGAGATTTTGGCTACTGTGCAAAGAAAGCGGAAATGCAATTTTGTGAAATGACTTCTTTGAGAAGTTCTATGTGAAATACAGAGAAAGGACTAATAAGAAATCTTTCCTGAGATTTGAAAATGAGTCAGCTGTAAATGAGTCTAAAAACATTTCAAGGCAACTGAGTTTAATGCTCATCCTATCAAGAAGATATTTGCTAGAAGATGTGCTAAGAATTCCTGAGAGATCTTAATTGTCATCTTGAGAGAAATGAATTGTTGAGCTACTGTTCTAGTGTTTTGGATGTGTCAATAGTTGCAGCTGTTGGTGAGAAGTAACTCTGGCTCTGATCTTTCTTACAATTAACATATTGTCTACATATACTTCAATGTTTCTGTATTAGTGGTAACTTTTAATCAATGTAGTAGCTGGTCCTTTTAAGGTGACTAAAACTAAGCCTTTGAGAATTTATACTGAGAGGGAAAAAGAAGCACCTTAAGAAAAAAAATGTTTTTATAAATTAGTGTTCAGCACTAAGGACATTTTTAGTATCTTATGATGAAATGTCAAAACATATACATTGGCTGCCTTTGATGCCAGTGAGAGATTAACAAGATAACAAGATATAACAGTTTGAGGGATGGGGACTAGGAATGTTTGTCCCTGAGAACACCTAAGAATTATTACTCAATGCTATCATGATGATATCCTTGTATAAACGCCTTGGGATTGTCAGTTCATGGATGTGTGTTTAACACTGAATGTTTTTTAAATTCTGCTACATGTGAGGTCTCATTTCTGTTACAGAGTGCTAAATGTCTGGTCATGTGCTTTATTTTAAAATCTATAGTATTGGTTGGTATGACTAGATATCAGTTTTTGTAAAAAATATCTGGGAACTTTGTGGATTACAATATCAGTGTGAGTCAACAGGCAGCTCAAACTGCTAATTTAATATTAGGTTCCATTAGATCCAAATCCCATTGTACCTTCTTGTGGTCCCACTATATCCAGGATATTGTATTCAGTTCTTAGTGCTCCATTTTAAAATGAATGTTGATAAACTGAAAAGTACCTAAGGAGGTCAACTGATAGGGTGGGAAGATTGGGAACTAGGATGTTTAGCCTAGAAAAAAAGATGAATTCAAAGTTACAACAAAAATGGCTCAAATATCTAAAAAGTAGCTACATGGAAGAAGAATTAGACTTGTTTTGGTTGGCTCACAACTGAACTATTTCTAATCTATATAATTTGGGGGTGGGACTAAATGACCTCTGAGCCTCTTAGGTACCTTCCTTCTTTTTTTACAATCTATGACCAAGGACCAGTAGCTGGAAGTTGCAGATCTTGAATTAATGTATGGAAAAACTTAACAATTAGAGCCCCCAAGTACTCTACCACTCTGTTAACAATTGGAAAAATAAAATACTTCCTCCATTTCCAGTCTTCAGTTGTACATCCCTAAATAAACCCAAACCATCTCTTAGTAAAACCTGCTTGCCAAATCCCCTGGAATCTCTGCTGAAATTTCTGCTGGGGTATCTCTGCCTCCACCTTCTAATCTCACTGGTATATTATAGAGGAAGCTGGTTGGATTGCTGAATAGTTTAAGAGAAAGATGGGAAACCATTAAACCTTGGGCATAAAGGATGATCTCACTCCCACCCTCAACATGTGGCAAGTTCACTGTTCATGCATTTTCTTTGGAAGATCTATCCCACACGATGCCTGTTATGATGTTGAGTTATGTTTTTCTTAAAGTAGTCCATTGTTTTTATTAGAGTTTCTAAATCTTTAAAAATTATTTGTCATTGCAACGTTTTTCTTGCACAAACTGTTCTTTTGGTAGCTGATTGCTCCTCATTACAGATATTTTGGAAGATATAGAAATTTTAGTTGTCAAGGATGTTGTAGCAGGATTTCTCATGCACAGGAGAAATTAGATTATTTCTGAGGTCTCTTCTAAGATGCACTTCTATTCATAAGACCATGGGCAGCTCTTCAACCTCTTTAAGTCCCAGTTTTCTCATCTGCAAAATGAGGATGGTCTCTGAGGACTCTTATAGCTTGAAATCTGTTAATCACATGCAAATATGCATTAAATCTGCTAATAAGGAATGAGGCACCACTCCCCAATTGATAAATGGTCAAAAGATATGAATAGACAATTTTCAAGGGGAGAGAAATCCAATAGGCATATGAAAAAATTACTCTGCATTACTGGTAATTAGAGAAAAGTAAATTAAAGCAACTCTGAAATTCTACTTGACACCTATCATATTGGCAACAATGACCAAAATGAAGATAAGAAATATTAGAGGAGTTTCAGTAAACAGACATGTTAATACACCATTAGAGAAACTGGGAATTTGTCTAGTTATTCTAGAAAGCAATTTGGAGCTATTTCCCCAAAGTAACTAATTTATACCCAGTGACACCCCTATATTTCTGAGGAGATCCAAGGAAGAAGAAATGACATATATGTACAAGTTTATAGCAGTTCTTTTTGTAGTGGCAAAGAACTGGAAATAAATGGGGTATCCACTGATTGAGAAAGATGCACAAATGATACATAAATGTAAGGGAATAATACTATTCAGTAAGAAATGACAAATGCATGGTTTCAGAGAAAATTGGGAATATCTATATGAACTGATGCAACATAGAGGGAGAAGAGAAGAGGGCCCAAGACAAAACTTCAAGGGACATTTACAGTTAGAGGGTGTAGTCTTTTGGAGGGTCCAATGGAGAAAGAGAAGGAACAACCAGATGGGTGGCTGGAAAACTAGGAGTGAGTGGTCCTGAAAACCTAAAAAGAAAAGAATATCAAAGAGGAGAATGATCAACAATGTCAAAGGATGCCAAGAGGTCAAGGACAATGAGGATTGAGAACATGCTTTTGAATTTGACAACTAAAAGATGGTTGCAAACTTTGAAGAGAGCATGGAATGTGGAATGATAGGGTAAGAAGCCACATTGTAAGGAATTAAGGGTGAGAAAAGAGAAAGTATAGGTGCCTAGAGTAGTTTACTTTTTCATGGAGTTTAGCTACAAAGGCGAGAAATAAAATGATAGTGTGGATAAAAGTGTTATGGAAAGGATTTTTCCAAGATAGGGGAAACATGGGTATGTCCTAAGCAGTAGGAAATGAGCCGAGAAAGAGAGAGAGAGAGAGAGAGAGAGAGAGAGAGAGAGACAGACAGACAGACAGACAGACAGACAGACACAGACACAGACACAGACACAGACAGACACAGACAGAGACAGACACAGAGACACAGAGACACAGAGAGAGAGACTAAAAATAAGTAAGAGAGTAGGGATAACAGAGAGAAATCTATTGGAGAAGACAAGATGGAATGGGATAATTTTTTTAAACCCTTAACTTCTGTGTATTGGCTCATAGGTGGAAGAATGGTAAGGGTGGGCAATGGGGGTCAAGCAACTTGCCCAGGGTCACACAGCTGGGAAGTGTCCAAAGGCGGATTTGAACCTAGAACCTCCCGTCTCTAGGCCAGCTGCCCCAAGGAATGGGATCATTTTGAACAAGTAGAAGAGCTAACCTTGGCAAGGAATAGGGCCACTTTATCATTGAAACAGGGTTGAAAGAAGATAAAGTGGAAAAAGGAGCCTGAGTGACAAGAAATGAGGAAGAGGAGGAAAGAGAGAGATCATGGGAAATTACCTCATTTTTTTTCCCATAAAATTGAGGCAAAGTTCTCAGCTATGAGAGTTGGAGGAGGGGGATCTCTGGTAGGCTTGAGATGGGATGAAAAAGTTTAGAAAAACTGTGATGGAAAGGGGGATATTAAGTTGATAAGGAAGCTATAATAAAATTTCTTAGCAGCAGGAAGGAAGAGTTAAGATCATATAACATAAATCCATAGTGGATCCAATACTGTATTTTAAGTACTGACTTCATCTGGTAAATTACACTGATCTATACTTTTTTAAATGATGAAAAAGATAGGGAAGATGTATGAATTGATGAAGAATGAAGAGAGTACAACCAGGACAATTTATGCAATAAATCCAATGTAAAGAAAAATACTTGAAAAACTTAGAAGCTGATCAATACAATGACCAACCATGATTCCACCTCCTGACAGATGATGGACTCAAGATGTGGAATGAGACATACATTTTTTTAACATGTCAATGCAAGAAATTTGTTCTCCTTGACTATGTGTATTTGTGACAAGGGCTTTGATTGTCTTCTTTTTTCCACGATGAAAGGGATATGGAAGAAAGGAGAAAAATAAATACATTTATTTTAAAAATACTTCTAATTTTAAAAAAATGAATGGGCCAGTCTAGGTCCAGACACAAATAAAACCCTTGCAGAGGCCTAGAAAAGTGTACTCAAGTTCTTGAAGTTCTTGCTTTCTCCCTCCCTACTATAATTTCCTTCTGCTTTCAGAGAGGAGTTTAGATGAATAAGAATTTGTTTGTTCAACTTCTCTTGAAGTTATTAAGGAAACATACTATCCACAAAGAAAAAGAAAAAGATTCTGGTAATAATAACAGAAAAAATTTTTCAAAAAATGAAAAACTCGTTATTTAAAGTTGGCTGTACAATCACAGAATGACCTTTACCATTTAGCTCCACAGTCCATGTTAGAGTAGCAACATTATGACTGCTATAAACACCAACTGACCCGTATAAATGTTTCAGATGGCACATAACTAGTATCAATAAGATCCTGTGCTGACCTAATAAAACATGTCAGCTCTCCAAATTGCTGCCTTATTGACTTTGAGATTTGCCTATAAAAGGTACATAAAAATAGGGTGGCCCAGGCAATAGCAAAGTTCCAGGAGTAGATTAAGTCATCTCTGTATAACCTACCTTGGACTAGGGCAGGGGTTAACCATGAATAACTTCAAGAAAGCTGATGAGAAACTTGTTATCCATACCCCCTCAACATCAATAGGCAACAAATTGGGAAAAAAACAGTGGTATTACCTTTTCTCAGCCTTCATCCTCTTTGAGCTTTATGCAACATTTGCCATTATTGACAAACCCCTCTTCAATACCCTCTTCTTTGTCTTTCAGAACCTTGCTGTATACTGATTCTCTTTCTATAATTGATTCTTTTTGACTTCCTTCACTGGTTCAACTTCATTTTCCTGTACCTTAAGTGTGAGTGTCCCCAAGGTCCTCTCTCTCTTCTCTTATATTTTCTCTTTATTCTTTCTCTCTTCATTTTATTCAGTCCTGCAGTAAATTTTAATTATAATGTCCTTGAAGATAATCTGCAAATCTATGTATTCCATCTCCACTTCTACTCCAAGCTCTCTTGAGTTAAACACTATATTTTCAAAAACTCTGCATGGATATGTTTTTCCTCTAATATGTCTAAACTAAATACAGTATCTTCCCTCCTCACCCTCTCTCCACCAAACAAACAAAACCCCATAACAACTGACCCTTTTCCTAATTTCACTATTTCTACTGAAAACACCTGCATCCTTCCAGGCACCAAAACCCCATACCTTTGAATTGTCTTGTCCTTTTCCCTCATCCTACAATACCCAATCGGTTGCCCAGTTTCTCTATTCATGACATCCATACCTTCTTTTCAATTTGCATTATTTCTTATTCTGGTTTTTATAACCTTGCCCTCTGGGCAGGACAGTTTTTTTTTTTTGTTTGACAATCTATATCAGATCAACTGGTGATCAGGTAGATTCCCCTCCTGAGAAGTATGCAGAAACAGCATGGCATAGTGGATAGGGCACTAAACTTGAAATTCATCTCAAACCATTTGTGTGAACTTGGAGAAGTAACCTCATCTCTATTTCCTTATCTATAAAATGAGAGACTTGGAGCCATTGGCTTTTTTTTTAAACCCTTAGCTTCTGTCTTGGAGCCAATACAAAGTATTGGCTCCAAGGCAGAAGAGTGGTAAAGGGTAGGCAATGGGAGTCAAGTGACTTGCCCAGGGTCACACGGCTGAGAAGTGTCTGAGGCCGAATTTGAACCCAGGACCTCCCATCTCTAGGTCTGGCTCTCAATCCACTGAGCTACCCAGCTGCCCCCACCATTGGCTTTTAAGGTCACTTCCCACTCTAAATGCATGATGTGAGCCCATGGCCCACTTAGTCCTGCATGTAGCTATGGGAACATTACAAAGAGCTGTTAAATACTTCATAAATGGTCATTTTAAAACTAAATTATTGATTATGGTAATTCACAAAGTAACACACAATTCTTTTTGAGTCTAGGAAAACATATCCTTTTGTACCTAGAACTTCAATGCATTTTTGAACAACTGAGGATAAGAAATGTGAAGTCCTTAGGCTGGAAGGTGTTTGATTGTTTTTCAGACATGTCTGGCTCTTTGCGACACCATTTTGTATTTTCTTTGCAAAGATACTGGAATAGTTTGCCATTTCCGTCTCTAGCTCATTTTATCACTGTGGGAAGTGAGACAAACAGGGTTAATTGACTTACCCAGTGTCACACAGCTAGTAAGTGTCTAAGGCCAGATTTGAACTCAGAAAGGAGTTTTTATGACTCCAGGCCCAACATTCTATCCAATGAGAATGGCCCCTCAGAAAGTGAAATAGAGAGAATTTAATGATTTGCTCAAGGGAACAAGTGATGACCAAAGAGTACTTACATAGTAAATAGCTAAGGCAAGAGTTAAATCCAGGTCTTCATAATGCTAAATCCAGATATCTTTGTAGTGCTATGGACAGAATATTATGCTTGGAATCAGAAAGACCTGGTTCAAATCCTGCTTCTGACATTTCCGAGCTATATGACTGAGCAAGTCATTTAATCTACTTGCTTCACTTTCCTCATATGTAAAATGGGGAGTAATAGTGATGACACCTACCTCCCAAAGATATTTTGAGTTTCAGTGAGATAATATTTGTAAAGCACAAATATTAGCTATTCTCCTTATTATTATAATGCAGCCTCTCAATCTGGAAGTGTCTTTGAACCGTATACCAACAAATGAGTTAAAGAGTGGAAGAGAAGCATTTTTAGAAGCAAATTTTGTAAAAAAAATGGACAAATTCTCAGTTTATTGCCTAATATATACTCTCTAAGAACTTTTTGAGTTGGGAATGTTTTTAAAATGTGGTTTACAAACCAATCCCTGGATCCTTGACTATGAGCTACACTGCATTTGGAATAAAGGTCTCCATAAAACACTTAATGAAATCCAGAGAAGATTTTTCAGGTAAAAGAATAAGTGAAATCACTTTCTCCATCCACTACAATTAGACACCTCCTTCTTTATCAGTTTTCTAAATGTAAGGCCATTATCAGCAGTCCAGAGACAGGGAAACTATACCAAAGTGAATCAATGTTGAAAGGAGAAGGAGAAGGAGGAGGCAGGGAGGAGAAGAAGGAGAAGAAGAAGGAGGAGGAGGAGAAAGAGAAGGAGGAGGAGGAGGAGGAGGAGGAGGAGGAGGAGGAGGAGGAGGAGAAGGAGGAGGAGAAGAAAGAAAGAAANCAGAAGGTCTGAATTCTAATTCCTAGTCTGCCTCTGACAATCTATGTAGATCTGAGGAAGATATAGCCTCGCTGGGCCTCGTAATCTATAAAATGAGATACCCTTTAGATTTTCTGTAACATCTTAAATTCTTTGATTCTAAGAGGCAAACCAAGATCTATATTTCTCAAATTTATATTCCATATGGCCCTTCAAATCTTCTGAGATTATTAGAGAAGGAGCCATGGCCTATTATTTTGAAGTGACTCATTGCCTCTTCTCATTTGAAATCAGATGGAAAAATCCATTCTGATTTTGTAATTGAAATGAAGGCTTAATATAATATAATATAATATAATATAATATAATATAATATAATATAATATAAACTTTTTTCCCTATAAAGAAAATACAAAGGCAGGATTAAAATGAGGAAAACCAGATAATGGAAGTTAAAGAAAATCATACTAGAAAAAGAAAAAAAATCTTAAATACTTGCTCTTTGAAGTGGAACAAATTATGAGTTATACTGAATTACATGTTAGAGCATTAAGTAGGTGTTTACTGAGTAGTTGTGAGTCAAAACAGAGTAGCAACACATTAGTGGTATTATGATAAGCTTCTTCTTGGAGACCTGCTAATGGTTTGAATAAGTTTGAAGAATATCATGTAGCCAAAATAGCTTTTACTGCTTTGAGTATCAGTAACACTGCTCCTTTCTACAAAAAAAGAAGAAAAAAAATCACTCTAAATATACTATGAAATTGCTAAATTTTAAATTCAGACATGTTTTCCTGAAGAGGTAAAAAAGAAAAGAAAACATTATCGCCTTCATTATCTTCCCTTAGCATGCTCATATCATTCATGGGCATAAACATGAAAAGAGAAATAGATATTTCTATTTTCAAATGTGTTTCTTTAATTTCCAAGGTCCCCTTGGTAGCATTTTAATGATGTGTTTTCTTTCAAAAATGTTTCCCTTTTCAGGTGGTATTTTGAGGAATTTCTTTAGAATGATTACTTCTTTCTCTCTTTATGACAGAAAGCCAGCCCTGAGATTTTTTTTGCTTAAAGGCAAACTGGTTTATTAAAAGTAAAAATCAAAGCTCAGAAAATATCAATTGAAATCTGACACTAACAGTGGAGGAAGCTTATAATATGGCATTTGCTTGTTTTTTTCTTTTTTTAGTTCAGGTGAGGTTTTATCGATTTTATTAGTGTAGGGAACTAACTTCCAGTATGGAAACTCCTTCGCCAATACAGATTGGTAACTCAACAGTAATCTATAGTAGTGGAGAGTTGCCTGAGGCATTGAGGGGTTAAGCTAGTTGCCCAGGATTGGGTGGATAGTAGGTATCAAAGGGAAGCCTTGAATCCAGGTTTTTCTGATCCTACCACCAGGCTTCTATGAATGGAGGATAAAGGATAGATGTCATGTTGCTTCTTTAAAGTAGAATAAAATCTTCACATTTTTTAGTGAAACACACATATGCCAACACCATAAATAGATTAAAACAAAAAAGATTTATTTTGCCCTATAACTCTTAACTAACAAATTAATATTGCAGATGTTTAGCCCAAGGATAAAATAAGGTAGTCAGTAATAGAGCTAAAAGCATCTTAGAATAAGAAACACTCCTCATTTTGATAAAAATAGATAATTTATAAACAGTTTGTAAAACTATATAATATATAAAATCTGTATCAACCTATTTATGTTCATCTTATATACATGAAGTATCTATGTAATTCATATATATATATGTAGATATAAATATAATATAATCTCTTGCTTCATACTCCTTTTATATATGGAGCCTATTAAATAGTTATCCCAACTACAAGTTAGAATAATGAGTAGAGTGTTGGGCCTGGAGTCAGGAACTTGTTGTTTTGAGTCATTTTTCAGTCATGTCTGACTCTTCATGACCCCATTTAAGGTTTTGCTGGCAAAGATACTTGAGTAGTTTGCCATGTCCTTCTCCAGCTCATTTTACAGATGATAAAACTGAGGCAAACAAGGTTAAGGAACTCGCTCAGGATCACACAGTTCACATAAGTGTCTGAGATCAGATTTGAACCCAGGTCCTCCTGACTCTAGGACTGGCAGTCTGTCCACTGTGTCAACTAGCTGCCTTGAAGCTGGGAGTCTTAGTTGGGAGTCAGTAAGACTCGAGTTCAAATATGATCTCATAAGCCTACTAGCTATATGATCCTGGGTAAGGTACTTAACACCACTGCCTCAGTTTCTTCAACTGTAAAATGGGAAGTATAATAGCACATATCCTTACAACAAATTCAAAGGTTTGTTGTAAGGATCAAATGAAATAATATTTGCACAAAGTGCTAAGCATAGGGAGTGGAACCATGATAGATGCTATATGAATGTTTATTCCCTTCCCTGTGGGTTCACTTTCACTCACAATGGTAAATCATAAATCTCCCTGACATGCTGACTCCTTCCTCTAGTTAACCAGAGAATATAATTAGTTCAAAGTTGTAATATCAACAATATTGTAATATTACAACAAAGTTATAATATCAACAATAACCTAAGACCTAATTCCAGCAGGCTTATTTAGTTTTGGCCTAAGAGATGTTAAAATTGACTGGGGGTGGGGGGATTAATGCATTAATAATTGGCATAGTTTCTTTGGGGGAAAAATCCATAGCACAAGTTGTCATTTGCTCCTTTCTCAGGCTTCTGACCAACAAAGCAGCATGATCAATAGAGGCACAGGGAAACTGGATAAGTTACCTCCTTTTTTTTTTTTTTTGCATTTTTTTTTATTTTAAACCCTTAACTTCTGTGTATTGACTTATAGGTGGAAGATTGGTAAGGGTAGGCAATGGGGGTCAAGTGACTTGCCCAGGGTCACACAGCTGGGAAGTGTCTGAGGCCGGATTTGAACCTAGGAACCTCCTTTTGATAATTGTAAGATATTCCATTTGCCTGACACATAGTATTTAATAAATGTTGCCTATAATCAATACATCTATCTATCTATCTATCTATCTATCTATCTATCTATCTGTCTATCTATCTATCTGTCTGTCTGTCTATCACTCTCTCCCTCTCTCCTCTCTCTCTCTTTCTCTTTCTCTCTTCTCTCTCTATCTGCCTACCTATCTATTTATCTATCATCAATCTATCTCTCTCTCCTCCTCTCTCTCCTTTACTCTCTTTCTCACTCTCTTTCCTTTCCTCTCTCTGTCTCTCTCTGTCTCTCTCTCTTCTCTCCCTCTCTCTACCTGCCTGCCTATCTATTTATCTATCATCAATCAATCTCTCTATCTCTCTCCCTCTCTTCTCTCTCTCCCTTGCACTCTCTCTTTCTCACTCTCTCTCCTTCTTTCTCCTCCTCTCTCTCTGTCACTCTCTCTCTCTCTACCTGCCTACCTATTTATCTATCATCAATCAATCTATCTATCTGTCCATTCATCTTTCTCTCTCTCCTTCTGTCTCTCTCTACCTCTCTACCTATCTATCTATCTATCTATCTATCTATCTATCTATCTATCTATCTACCCATCCACCTATCTATCTGTCTCTANCTCTTTTTATCTCTCTCTACTTGCCTATCTATCTATCTATCTATCTACCCATCCACCTATCTATCTATCTCTCTCCCTCCCTCTCTTTTTATCTCTCTCTACTTGCCTATCTATCTATCTATCTATCTATCTATCTATCTATCTATCTATCATCATCATCATCATCATCAAAGTATCTCTAAATTTCCTATTTCATTCTTTAAAAAATAAAACCCTTACCTTCCATCCCAGAATCAATACCATATATTGGTTCCAAAGTGGAAGAGCAGCAAGGGCTAGGCAATGGGGTTCAAGTAACTTGTGCAGGGTCACACATTCGGGAAGTATCTGAGTCCAGATTTGACCTCAGGATCTCCCATTTCTAGGCCTGGATCTCATTTTACCAAGCCATGCAGTGGTCTCCTCCCTTTGCATTCTAATCATGAACCTGAGATATTAAACTGGCCTGATGCATGCCTACCTATCAGATTATAGAAACAAAAGCCCTTAATGAGATGATTCTGCAAAAAATATTCCCTAGTAGAACATTCTCCCTATCTGAGATACATTTCTCCATAAATACATACATTCTGAGTCGGGACAGTCAGTACATTTAGGCATCATTCAAGGAGTTTTAGCTCATGAGGACTATGTATAGAGTTTCAACCAAGCTATTTTAGCTTTTGTCTGCTAGGGCAGAAATGTCAGAATTTCCTCTGGCAAAATGTCCTGTGATCTGAACCACATTAAAGTGTAATTGGGAAATGGCAAAACAAACAAAAACACAACATAATGTTAATTTCTGATTTTCCAAGTTAATACACATTCTTCAGGGATTCTTTTCTATTTGAGCCTGTTATTACTGTATTGGAGCCTAATGCCTAGAATTTCTCCCTGTTAAAGGTGGATTAACAGGTTTAGTTCATAGCCACCACACTCAGATGACAACAGATGCCCCCCCCCCAGGTTAGGATTAGACCTTTCTTTTTTCTGCTCCTCTGAGGACATTCTGTTACAAATAACTTATCTAATTTCTATTTTAAAACTCCCTAACCTCCCTCTCATTTAGTAGGCAAATGAGCATGCTCCCTAACAAAAGGTAAACTAAGAAGGCAAGCTTAGTGTTCTCAGGCCACCAAGTCCTTATTCCTGTTTCTATTATGCATATCTGTCAGCAGCCTTGCCAAATTGCTTTGGCAAACTAGAGTTTGTTCAGCTAAATGGAGAAAGTGTCTGAGGCAGGATTTGAACCAGATTTTCTTTAATCTAAGAGTGGCACTCTAGCCACTACCCCTGCTGATGCACTTTATCGGAAAACACAACTTGAAAGGATTATTTCTGCTCGAATTTCTGGGAGCCAGAGTGATGGTTCTATGTTATAATCCAGTCTTGTCCTGAGATTAGCAGCTCTGCAGGACAACATATTTTGCTAAATCATCCTGTAAGGCAAGCCCAAAGTGTGATTTGTCACCCCATTCCAATCTCCCTTAGCCTTTGAGGGGGAGGAGTGGAACTTTGCCAGGAGCCACAGCACAGTTGAAAGGGATAATCTAGTGGGTAACTTCAATAATAACCCTGAGGACTTGCCAAGTCATGGTATTTATCATACCTGCCAAAACAGAAGTTTGCATGCTCAGAGGTGAGGTGGTGGGAGCAGCAGATGGGATTTGGTCCTAGCCAGGCATCTCTCCCTCAGAGGGAAAACGGGATGTTCTAGAGCCAGCCTACTCCAATGGAGCTACTGATTTGGCTCAAATAGCCTTGTTCCACTGAAGGATTTATGTAACCCCCTCTGCTCCAAATATAAAGGGATGAAATGGTGAGCTTTCACCATCACTCTTGCTGACCTCACAAGTCCCTCAGTACAGAAGAAACTAGAGCTGCAGTTAGAGCATTCATTCAACTTTGCACCAAGTCAAGATCTAATTTGGAAGACAAATTCAGCAGAAAGGTATGTCAGGTTTTAGTGTGTTTATTATGTATTTGTTTTTTGAAATAAGAAAAATGGATATACCTTTTACCTACCATTTGGCTCCCCCCCAATATTAATACCATGTACCAACTTAACAGTGAATAACATTTGTTAATGTATCTCTTCTATCTAATTTCTGTGCTTCAATGATGCATTAAAATCTAGTTAAAGTATGTTGAAAAAAAGTCAGCAAACAGCATCAGCATGAGTCTAGCAGAGCTCTGATGAGATTTAATGCAATTAATAAGGAAAATTCCTGTTGATAGATACCATAAAACAGACCAAGTCAGATTCAGATAATTCAAAGCATGTATTAGATTCTAATAATTAAGTTAAATGATCACATTGTCAGAATTTTCTCATTATTTGATATTTATCTAGGACACTTTATAAATATTAGGAAAGAGAGCACCATATTACCAAAGTTAACCATAGATAAAGAACTGTTTTGGAGTAATACACTTTGTAGAAGAATTTGCCCAATTTTTTTTTTTTTGCTGAAAAAAGTTTATTTCAAAAAAAATGTAACAAAAAATCTTTAAAAGTAAAATATCATAGTATTTGAGTGCAACCTAAACTGTTTGGGGAGGTTTAAAAATGACTCAAATTAATTTTTCATTGGTCCAGGCTCAATAAAAATTAAAATACATATTGCAAAAGATAATTTCCAGCTTTAAATTCAGGATTAAAAAAATTTTTAAGTGATTCTTTTAAATAATACCTAGAATTTTGTAAATTGTAAAACCAGATCCAGAACTGGGGTGCTGATGTGTTTTAAATCCTTTTATAATTGTATCTGAGATACTTGACCTTCAAAAAACACATTTGGGATAACAAATGAGTTAATGTAAGTTAATATCAAATACATGTAATTAAAACAATATATAATTAATTATATAATTTATTTAATAAATAATATGTTGTTAATACAAACAAAATCACAAAAAAGAGAGATCTGTCTACCTTCAATTTTGCAGTTGCATCTTTCCTAGTGAATTAAATTATTCATCCTTGAGAAATTGGGTTCAGAAATGATCGCTTATTTTCTTTAAGAATTAACCTTAGCATTAGGTTTTGACTTTAGACTGTCATTATAAATAGGCAGGTATTGAAACTCTTTTGCTAAATTGTAGACTTTAAACTTTAGTACACTCACTGAACACACCAAAAATTGTCTAAGAAATTGTTTTAAAATTGACTTTGTAACCATGACTTTTCCAAATTGATAGTGGTGGTAGGACTAATCTCAGAGCAGTATGGTCCAGTGACTAGAGCACTTGGCTTAAGGGGGAATGCAGGAGGGATAGGACTTTCCATTTATCACCCAACAACAACATTTGGTTTTTCCAAACTGCTTTCCCATTATTAGATACTTTCCCCTTCACACTTCTGAAGTGTAAGGTCACCATAGTTGTCCTCTCTTTACAAGTGAAAGAAGAGAATCGAAACACAGAATTATTTTGGAAACAACATGTGGACTTGAAAATGAATTAAATCCTGAAGAAACTAAGGGAATTTTTTTCCCAACAAAATATATAAGAATGTTGAATTGAAAGTAAAAGGATGAGTTATGAGTGGAAAATATTCCCTTAAGAATTAAAAGTGCTCTATAATATTAATAACATAAATATAAGAACAATAATAAGTGCTATGGCACTTGAAGAAAGTAGTCTAAAATCTGAAACTTTAAAATGAATGCAAATAAAGAAATAAAAGACTATATGCATATACAATTTAAATTATAAACTTATTAAAATAGGTGTGTTGAAATAAGAAATTAGAGGAATGAAGAATAATAAATGTGATTTGTAAAAGAGAGCAAACATGAACAAAAGGAAAATTAAGAAGCAGTTTCAAAACATTACATCATAAAAATTTCAGTGCTAATAGGTCTACTCATGGATAGGGAGTAGATGGAAACAGCTATAGCAGAAAGGCTGCCTATTGCAATATACAAAATGAAGCTTTGAGGAACTATATTCCCTCTATCGTGCTCTCAGAGTGCTTCATTAGAGGAGTTATTTTTACTGAGTCTCTAGATTACCAACAAATACATGCTATGTTTTAACTTCCATTGAACGCAAAGTAACCTCTCCATCCCCATCAAATACACTTCTTTATTATTAATAATGTTAATATTATTAATGGATCACACTAGTCAACTGAGAAGAGAACACTTAATAAAATTGTGCTCTACATGTAGGAAAATTCCACCTATGGTCAGATCTACACAATACAAGGTGAAGTAAACAAGTTGATAAACATACTGTGAATTGGGGCTATTAAATAAATGATTCCAATTTAGAGTAACATTGGTTTTTAAAAATCTAATGCAATGAAGAAAGAAGAGGATATTTCTTTGAATGCTATTGTAGTTTTTTTCTACAAGATCGTGAAAGACACATAAGGTATTATGTCCTTTTTTTTTTCCATTTTCACATTGGAAAAGCTGATAGAGATGATTGAGTTTAGCTCTTGCATTTTACAGATGAGGAAACAGAAACCCAAGATCACGCAGATGCTTGGAAAATCCAGGTTTCCCAATTTCTAATCTAGTGCTTTTTCTCAAAAAAAAAATAAGAAAAGTCTAGGAGTTTAAGGTTTACAGAACACTATTTTTAACTAAACCCAGTTAGAAAGGGTCCTAAGGTCACATATCTAAGTGTCAGCGATAAGATTTAAGCTCACATTCTCTACTACAAATCCACTCTTCTTTCTCCTATAGCCTATTGTTTTCAGAATATCTTTTTGAAAGATGGAAAATAGGAAAACTTCTTCTTTAGGATGCTATGTAAGGACTTTTATTTAATTTTTAAAATGTATATTAAACATGCTACACATAAGATATCATGAAGAATAATATTAAAATGAAGAAAAATAAGCTCTCTGACCTGAAGGAACCTCTCTGACCATCTAGCCTCAGATGACACAACACAAAAATCATAATTCCAATTCAACAAGTAATTATTGAATTCCTATTCTACGCCAGACATTATATAGTATTAGATGGTTGAATTGTGAATCAAAAATATAAAAATGAAATATTTCCTGCTATTAAGGAATTTTCATCCAATTGATATGAGGATGATTAAACTAAACATATGAGAAACAGAAAATAACAGGAGAGTTGAAATGAAGGTATCGTTTCTGACTCAGGCAATCAGGGAGACTTTAATAGAGGGGGTAAAACTTAATTCATAAAACAAAGGTAGGACTTAGGAGTCACGTAGTAAAAATATATGGGGGACAGGAACACTGGGGAAAATGTACAGTTCAGCTGGAACAAAGCATATATGAAGAAAGTACTATAATATGATATAGACTGGAGCTATATGAAGGATTTAGAATACTAAACTAAGGAATATAGGTTTTTGGTAAGTATTAGCCAATAAGAAATGACATGACTAGAATTATTGGTTTAGGGGAAGCAGTTATATGACAGAGTGGATAGAGCACTGGCCCTAGAGTCAGAAAGATATCTTTGAGTTCAAATCCAGCCTCAGACACTTACTAGCTGTGTGCCCTGGTAATTCACCTAATCCTATTTGCCTCAGTTTCCCCATCTTTAAAAAGAGCTGAAGAAGAAAATGGCAAGCCAACCCAATATCTTTGTCAAGGAAAACTCCAAAAATGGGGTCACAAAGAGTCAGACACAACTAAAACAAGAGCTATGGAGTAGAAGTATACTATCTGAATCCTCTAACTTTTAAAGGTTCAATATGTTTTAGCTAATCAAAATTACTCAAATATTACTCAAGTCCCTAACTAGTACATTCTCTGTCAATAGTCCAAACAGGAGTCATAAATCAGGTAATGGGAAATTTAATTGGTTTTGTAGTTAGAGGACTAAAATTCAAATCCTGCTTCTGCTTCTTAGGCAAACCTGTGTGACCTTGGGCAATTCTACTGACCTCAATTTCCTCATCTGAAAAATGATAAGGTTGAACTAGATATGTTCTTACCAGTTCTAAAGCTACAAGACTGTAATAAAACATAATAGAATTTATTAGGAGAGAATAGCAAAGTAAATAAGATTGTGTGTCATCAGATGGTCTATAAGTTCCATTAAGTGTTTTAAGCCTGTGGATAAATGTATATACCAGTTTTTATTTGCTCTTTTAGCTCCCATTTATGCCCCTGGTAGCTAGCACCTGAGCCAGGAAAATTGTTTTGGAGTTTTCATAAGCCTCCAGGAGTTACTTTGTGTGTCACTAGAGGTAGAAAGATAAATGGGAAACCTTCAAAAAAGTCTTCCTCTCCTCCCTTTTATGAAAGTGTGTGTGCGTGTGTGTGTGTGTGTGTGTGTGTGTGTGTGTGTGTGTGTGAGAGAGAGAGAGAGAGAGAGAGAGAGAGAGAGAGAGGGAGGGAGACAGAGAGACAGAGAGAGAGAAAGAGAGAGAGAGAGAGAGAGAGAGAGAGAGAGAGAAGAGGAGTGAGTAAAGTGGTAAGGAAATAGAGATGATAGGCAAGGAGACTATACATTTGGCAGAAAAAGAGACAAAAATGGAATGATAACTCAAGAAGGCAATACTATAAAGAGAAACTTAGAATGGGGAAGATCTAGACATGTTCACATGCAGGGAGAAGAATGCATGGAAGAAGGAGAGAATGAATAGACAGAAAGGATGATTGATGGAACAAGATCCCAGAGGAAACAGGATGGAATAGGATCAAGGGCACAGTGCAGAGAGAAAAGAGTACATTATGTTCAGTATGCATTCTATCTGCAAACTCCCAGTGAGTGTTATTGTAGTAATAATCACACTGAATAGAAAATATATTCTGATGAGGTGAAAATGCCATATATGAGGATGGGGCAAAGGAATCTTTTTTTTTTTTTTTGCATTTTAAGGGTAAACCATCACATGCATCTATGATGTTTTTATAAACAATCACATTCTTTTTCAATTACAAGAACTTTAGAGGCAGACCTTTATCTGGGTTAAGCTTCTTTATTTTGCAGATGAGTAAACTGAGATTCAGAGCAATCAAATAACTTCTCCAAGACCTTACAAATCAACAGATACCAGATTTTTTATCTCAGGATCCTTGTACACTTTTGAAACTACTTGAGGATGCCAGCCTCCCCCAGAAGCTTGGAGCATATCAACGATAGGAATTAAAATGTCTTAGTGTTATGAAAATAATTCTGATCTTAAGAGCCCCAGGAAAGTCTCAGTGATATTCAGGGGACCTCAGACTATACTGAGTTCCTCTGCCATAAAGTGGCAGAGCTAGATTTTGAGCTTAGATCTTCTAAATTCAGAGACATTATCTTTTATTTTACTATCTCTCTCCTGTAAACATTAGGAATTGATAACCATGTTTACTGGTCTCTGGACCAGTTTACTTCATATAGACTCAGTCATCAGTTATGAAATATTGACCAGCATCAATAGAGGGAATTTTCTACATTAACTATAAGATTCTCTATAATAATGAAAACACAGATCAAATCAGATTAACTATATCAATATCTATATCTCTGCATATGTATATATGTATGTAATACAGGTACATGCATATGGAGGCAGGTTTATGCATATGCACATAATCATTTATTCATTAATTTATTCAACATTCAGTAAAATAGAACAACCCAACATGATTCAGGAAGATTTGGGTTCAAATCATGTCTCTGATATCTATTAGCTCTGTGACTATTGTCAAGCTGATTAACTTAGTGCCCCCAGATAATTCAGTTACTACATGTTACAGATAAGTTGCCTGCTTGCACCAATAAAAGGAATTTCTCTACTAGGAAGTTCCTAGACCATGAAATCACAGGTTAAGGCTGAAAAAAAATTAAAGTAAATAAATTAATAAATGTTCATTAAATATTTCAGCAGTATACTAGGTGATATTGGTGGTGCAATGATATACATTTCCAAAGTATGGTCTAGGGATGTCTGGAGATCACCCAGCCATAAGGTCAAAATTTTCATATTAATACTAAGATACTTTCACTTCTAATATGGTAAATGCCAATAGGTATAACAAAAGCTCTTCCTTGGACAAAGGGAAGGGTAGCCCTTGATGATTTTTAGGAGTTACAAACGGGTCCTGAGACCAAAAATGCTTAAAACTATTATTCTAGAGAATATAATTTAGTCTTTTAACATCAGTAAAGTTATATTAATTAGTAGATAAAAATATCACATATATTATCATTATTCTTTGTTCTTAGTAAATTATATTTGGAAATCATTGCTATGTAAATAAAAACAATAATAGCTCATGCACACACATACCCACAAGTACTTTAAGGTTTAACATTTGCCTAGACTTTAGTTATACTGATTTTAGAGACTGGCACTCTGTTACAGAATCCATAGGGTTTTTATTTTTTATAAAGGAACTCTTATTCATGTCAAGATTTGCACTTGTTAAATAGAACGGAAAGAAAGAATAGAAAACTTAAAAGACGGAACAAAAGCATAGATTTTAAGACTGTCCCCTCTTTGAGATAGTATTTTTTAAACCACAAACTACAATTTTATTTTCCATGCATGGTTGTTCACATAGTAATTTATGGAAACTTGATTATGGAAAGAATACTCACCGAACATACTGTGGGTGTGACATCTGCCACCTTGGACCTGGATTTGTGAGATTTTGTTCTCTCCTAAGTATTTTATCTACAATTAGGAAATGCTGCCACCAGGTGAATGAATTGTGATCAAAAATAAATTGTGATCCAAACAATTAGACTTCTTATAGTTAACTGAGAGGCAGAAATGAACATGTGTTGCTTTTATTACTTAGTTTTGCTTTAAAAAATTGAAGTCTTAAGGAATATGATAATATAAACTCATTACACAGAGAAATAGCAAAAGAATGATGTTTCAAAGAAGAAAGCAATGTAGGCTATCCTAGACATCTCATGAAAAGGGTTAGTATCAGGGTTCTGAGGTTAAAAACACATTTTGCCAGGGTCATGTCAAGAAAGACCAGTACTGGACATGAGGAATGGAAGAAATGTGTATGCTGGGGAGGGAAGGAAGAAGAATAGGGAGGGGAAAAATGAGATGATTTGGGATTTATTTTTCCAATCTTGCCATTATAGGCATTACTGTGGACTAGCACCAGGATTATAAGAAAAGATTCTGAGTGAAAAATGATACAATAGGGGGCAGCTGAGTAGCTCAGTGGATTGAGAGCCAGGCCTAGAGATGGGAGGTCCTAAGTTCAAATCCGGCCTCAGACACTTCCCAGCCGTGTGACCCTGGGCAAGTCACTTGACCCCCATTGCCTACTCTTACCACTCTTCTGTCTTGGAGCCAATACACAGTATTGACTCCAAAACGGAAGGTAAGGATTTAAAAAAAAAGAAAAGAAAAATGATACAATAGGTATGGGAGGTTTGAAACATTTAAGCATCAATAATAATTAATATAATACTAAAATTAAATAAACAGTTAATATGTTAAAGCAAGATTTAAAGAAAATAACTTCAGAGTTTTAGATAGTTAAATAAATGTACTTAATAGCATTAACTATTCTCTTTCACATCTAAGTTTAATTTTCTCTTTCATATTGGCTTAGCTGCAATTAACTCGCTCTTTAAAATTTAGAATTTGATTCTTCTCAGGAATGTCTAAGGCCACCTCTTTGCTTAATATGACTAACTTAGCATCAGAATTTCTCATCTTTTTCCCCCTTAGTCATCACCACTAACTAATCTATTCCCTCTACTTGGGTTTTTGGAGAAGGATTGTCTTAGTTATCCTTCCTCTGTATTCCATATCAGTCTCTTAGAAGTCATTTAACCTATGTTAGTCCCTCTGTAGCTTTACATCACACACAAAACAGAAAAAGAAAGATAGTTACCACGTGTGAGCAAAAACCTGAGCCGTCCTCTGAGTAATTTTCCTCAGTCTCAAGTTTCCCTGCCATATTGTGTCTGTCTTTTCAAATTAGAGCTTTTGTTATCGCTTGTTGCAAAGCAATAATAAAACTTCAAGCATTAAGATTTTCCTATGCCCCTTAGCAACCATCACATATACACACTGGAGTTATAATGCACCTTATTTGAACATAACTTGCAAGATATATTTAAATAGAATGAAACAAGGCTTTTAAATAGAAATATAAAGGGGTGCTACCAGAATAGATTTTTGTCATCATTACCTTTGTCTAATATTTCAATACCTACCCTTTTGAGTCCCACTAGATATATTTTTCAGTGGTAGCAAATTTTGTGTGTGAATGACTCGCAAATATCTTTAAAGTCTGGCTGTGTCTCTTGGGTATCTGGGAGGAAGTTAAGATGTCTGTATGTAATTTGTTTTTCAGTCATGTCCGAGTCTTCGTGAGGTCATGAAGAACTGGACATAACTGAAAAAGACTGAACAACAAATGCAATTTGTAATGTTGTATGGAATGGAATGATAATAATGATGATGATATCTAGCATTCATATAGTGCCTTAAGGTTTGAAATGTGTTTTGCAAATATTAACTCATTTTATCCTCACAACAGCTTTGGGAAGTGAGTACTATCATTATCTCCATTTTAAAAATGAGGAAACAAGGCAGAGAAAGGTTATATGACTTGACCAAGGTTACACAGCTATTAAAGGTCTAAGTCCAGATTTGAACTCATGGATTCCTCACTTCATATCCAGAATTATAACAATTGTATTACCCAGCTATCTCTCTCTATGTATGTATAGAGAGAAAGAGAGAGGAACACATACACGTACGAGAGAAACACACACAGAGAAACAGGGCCAGAGTTTCAGATAACTAGCCTGTAAATCTCAGGAGGAAGCACAGGTTTTTTTCTAGCCTTAATTTCCTAAACTGAGAGTCATGGAAAACACTGGTGGTCAGATAGGCTCTCTTCCCTTCATCCTCTGTGACTGAAGTTGTGGGAAGATGGGGGTGCTGTGGATAGCATAGGAATGTGAGACCACCCAGCATCTCCACCTTCCTCAAGGGACTCATTCCTTGGCCCGGGGAGAATTGTATCTGAAGAACTTCAGAGGAGTAGTGTCATTTCCAGGAAAGTTCCACAGAAAAAATATCTTAAAGCTGGGGACAGAGGATCAAAACACAAAGAAAACTTACCGGGCAGTACTTTAGGATAATGTTTGCTACCTTCTCACTCCTTCCCTCAGATAATGGATGAAAAGACCTTTCTGAGCTCATCATAGAAAGGGGATGTCTAGGCACAAAGAAATCTTATTAAACTCTAGAGTAGCCCTGTGACAAGGCATAATAATTGTACACACTGGAGAAGAGGGGGCTATTGAGACAAAATCCAATCAAGAAGAGACGGAGTGGAAATTCTAAGCAGAATAGTCCTTTCATCTGCTATATAGTACTTCACTTCAAGTATATAATTATTTTGAAAAGATGGCTATTCTTTACCTGCTGTATTTCTAATGTTACAAATTCTCGTTCATCCACACGAAACTATAGAAATGGATTTTGTTAAAGAAGGGGCATTAGCAGAGAAAATAAATAGAGGGGAGCTTTTATGCCCAGGAGCCCCTTAAAAGCCAAGTTGAATTAGGATGCTTGCCAGTAATAAAGTTAGTTTCCAGTAATGTTTACTAGAAATATGGGAAGAACTCTAAGGAACCTACTCATAAATCTCAGAGCCTGGAATGATAACCCATTAGTTGCTCAAATACTATGGCCATAGATGGGATTGAAAGAGATTTCATCTAAACCTCTCAATGGCTGTCAATCATTTTTCCCCTTCAATAATGTTTTTTTTCCCAATTATATGTAAAAACCATTTTTGGAATTTGTTTTTTAACATTATGAATTCTAAATTCTCTTCTTCCTTTTCTCCACTCCCCACTGCCTGAGATGGTAAACAATTTGACATGTGTTTTCATACAAAACATATTTCCATACCTATCATGTGTAGAAGACATGAAAAATACTGAATGAAAAATGGTATGCCTCAATCTACATTCAGATCTACATTCTCTGGAAGTGGATAGCATTTTTCATTTTGAGTGTTTTGGGATAGTCTTGGACCATTGTATTGCTGAGAACAGCTAAGTCATTCACAAGTGTTCATTGTACAGTAGTGCTGTCACTATGTACAGTGTTCTGGTTCTTCTCATTTCACTTTCCATCAATTCATAAATGTCTTCCCACGTTTTTCTGAAACCATCCTGCTCATCATTTCTTATAGCATAATAGTATTCCCTCACAACCATATACCACAACTTGTTCAACCATTCCCCAATTGATAGGCATATCAATCATTTTTTAAAATAAGTTTTATTGATGTCTTTTGTTTGTACAACATGGTCATTTGGGATATCCTATTCATCCACCCAAGGAAGAAGCTTTGCATAACAAAGAAAAAAATATTTAATCAAACTCTAACATAGTGATCTCATCTGATAGCATATACAATATTTTTCATTCATAATGTCCCACCATTGTACCAGTTAGTCAATAAACATATATTAAACATCTACTACATGCCAGGCACTGTGGAGGTCTTTCCTCAACTCTTCTCTGGACTCAAGCTTGGCTTTTATAATGACTTTATGTTTGGCATCATTTTATTGGTTTTTTTAATTGACATTACTTATTATCATTTTTGCAGATTATTCTCTTAGTTCTATCTTCTTCATTAAGAAATACCCCATATAAAGTTTCTCTTGCTTCTCTGATTTCCTCATATTCCTCATTTCTTAAAATGCAGGGATATTCAATTACATTCAGAAATCACAATTTGTTCACTAGTGCCAATTCATCTCTGGACTCAAGCTAAACAAAGAATCAGAGGGGTTTTGTATTATAGCAGAGTAGCAAGAAAATTTGGAGTCAGTAGGTCTGGATTTAAAACTTGACTCTGTCTTTTACTTCTTTTGTGACCTTCAGCAAGTATTTAACCTTCAGGTTTCAGATCCATCAACTGCAAAAGGAGATTAGACTAGGAAACCTCTAAGGTCTTCTCAAGCTCTAGTCTAAATCTATAAAAATAAACCTCTGTTCTTACTTCCAGTTCTTCCGAATGAAGCAATGAGTTGTAGGGGATTGAAAAAAAGGAAGTAAGGATATTTGTCTGAGTTGGGGTGCATATTGGGAATAATGGGTGAGTTATCTTGGCAAGGATTAATTGGGACATATTCTAGTCTTCCACAGAAACATAAGAAGGGGAAGATGAGTTTTTATACAAACTGAGACATGTTTTATAAACTGTCTGAGAGAAAGCAGTCTTTGTCACTTGGAGTTGATTGACTGGAAAAATCGTCATTTGCTCCAGCATGAGTTTTTTTGTTCAAAATACAGACAGTCATGGAGGTATTTGCCTAAGATAGAAAGAGATAGGAGAGGGTGTAGAAAAGTGATCTAAACCAGGTCTCCGATGTTATATTTAGTTTGATATAATAAAATGTGGATAAGGAATTTGTGAACCCTGGGCAAATTTGGATAATTTTACCCCTTCTGTGGCTCATAGGGGCTTTAATCTTTCATTGGAAAACATGTAACAACCTCACAAAATAATTACCTGCTTGCTCTAACAGTATAATTTTTTGATATTCAAAATATGTGGTTATACAAAAAAACTAATATTGAAAATATGACTTGTCATTTCTACATCCCTGAGGGTTTCCAACTTGATAGAAGGATCACAAGAAAGGGTGTATTGGAGTCAGCTGGCTCTCAAAAGTCAATTCTTAAAATTTCAGTGTGAGTATTTACACCTTAGAAATCAGCAAGTGACAAATCAGAGCTCAATTGATTTTTTTTTAAATTTTTGCTGTTGTCATTGAATATCTAGATTTAACGGTGCTAATACAAATGAAACTTTAAAATGTATCTTCTATACACATTTTTTTCTTCTGGAATTAGTAGTTAAGCATTAAACAGCACAGCCTTAGAAATAAATGTTCATTTTTGAACATACTAAATTTAAGCTTTCTGAAGGACATCCAGTTCTAATGCCTAATTGTCTATCAGAGATGAGAGATTAAAGTTCAACAGAGACATCAAGACTGGACAAAATCTGAGAGCCATTGCATAGAGATAAAAAATTGAAACCAGGAGAGCTGATGAGATCGACAAGCAAAGTAACATATAAGGAGAAGAGAAGAGAGGGTTCAGATTGGAGCCTTGAAGGACTCCATGATTAGCAGAAGTGATGTGGATGAAGATTCAGCAAAAAAGACAGACAAGGAACAAGATGAACCAGGAGATAAAGCAGTCATGAAAATGCAGTGAGAATATAGTATCCAATGTCAAAATCTTCAGAGAAGTCTAGGAGGGCAAGGATTGAGAAAAAGTCATTAGATTTGTCATGTGAGATCATTAGTAACTTTAGAGAGAACAATTTCAGTTGAATGATGTCAGAATAGAAAGAGTTATAAAGGGAGAAAGTACAAAGGAAATGGAAACACCTATTGTAGATGGTGCCCTCAAGTTTAGTCACAAAAAAGAGGAGAGATATGGGACAATAGCTAACAAAGAATGGGAGGATCAAGTGATAGTTTTTTGAGACTGGGAGAGACAAGAGACATGTTTATAGGTCTACCCAAGTGAATAGATATCAGTATTACTGCCAGATGTTGAGTTGATAGACAGGCTTAAGATTTGCTATAGAAGATGGGAAGAAGGCTCAAAACCTTTGTCCTTTAAAGTGAATTTCCAATCCTGCTATATTTCTCTATGACAAGGGTTCTTAAACTTTTCTGTGTGATGGTTCCCTTTTGGCAATCAGCTGAAACCTAATTACCCTGAAAAGTCAAGTCTACAAGGGAGATATCTGAGTTTGTCTGGTCTTAGATCTCAAGGAACAAAAACATAATTCCACTGCTATTGCTAACCATTGGGTTCATGGCAAAAACACAAGCCACCAATGGCACACAAACATAAGAAATAAATAAGGACACGCAGGGCAAGTGGAATGAATGTGTCCTTCACAGTCAGAGGACCTTAGTTCAAATCCAACCTCTGCCACATAATACCACTTTGACTTTGTATAAGTCACTCAACAACCTCATGGGGCCTCAGTTTACTCAATCTGTGAAAATTAAATGATTTGATTAGATGACTTTCTAACTGTAAATCAGTGGTTCTATGATCCTATGATTACTGTCTCTAAGAGGAGAGGCATTTCACATGGCAATTTCAGGAAACCAATTCTGTCCAAGTTGGATGCAAAAAGGTCTCAG
Organism: Gracilinanus agilis; assembly: GCF_016433145.1. Classification (NCBI taxonomy): domain Eukaryota; kingdom Metazoa; phylum Chordata; class Mammalia; order Didelphimorphia; family Didelphidae; genus Gracilinanus; species Gracilinanus agilis. The sequence goes on from NC_058130.1 coordinate 262,235,235, forward strand.
TAATTTTATATTCAGGAGGGAAAAGGAAGTTGGAGCATCTGTCTAGGGTAAGCAGACCCCAGATGCCTTTTAATTACAACAAACGTGAGTAAGAACTGGCTGGACTTACAGACTCATCAGTCTTCTAATTGTTTCTGGCTCTCTATCCCCTACCCCCTCTGAGTAAGGGGTCTAGTCTTTTCAGACTGCATCAGCACCTGCTGGAATTCTTCATAATCTTTGCTGTCAATTTTTTTTTTGCTTCACACAAAGTGAGCCAAGTATATTTACATTCATCAACAATACTACAAATTATCCCTTCCTCCCACTGTAACAAATCTTCCTGAATTTGCCGCGTTAGATCAATGCTGCCTATTTCATGCCTCCTGGGTTTTTGAGGTACATTATGCTTCACTGGTAAAAAATAATCCAATTGTTCATTTGTACTCCCATGCATCTAGTTTGTTTAGAAAATACACTCAGTGGGACAGAAATATTGGATAGAAATAGCAACTGGAGCTTTATTTCATAAAATGGGATCTGGAGATTATGAAGAATTTGTTCAAGATTTTGGAAAGTCAGCTTCCTAGATAGTTAAATTTAATGCATTAAAGAGAAAGGAAGATATTTTCTTTGCTAAAAATCATATCATACTGTCCATGCATGGCATTTGTCAATTTTCTTCTATTGACCCGGGTAACAAATTCACTGGCCCAAGAGACCAAGATGCTGTCTCCCACTAAAGGTTCTTGTCTTTGGATTCACATAGACCAGGTTCAGTCCTAGGAGAGTCTAGCCTCTAAAGAGAGGGATCGGCGTTTCCCTTATCATTTCTGGCTCATTATACCCCCAACTCAGATCATAAATGAAGCTTGAATTTGACCTGTATCTAGGCCTTCCCCCAAAGAAGTTACAATGAGTAGTAGATATACAAAATAAATCAGGTTTCTGTTTTTCATTTGTTTTTCAATTATGTACATCTCTTAATGACCCTTTTTTAGGATTCTCTTAGCAAAGATACCAGAGTAGTTTGTCATTTCCTTCTCTATATCATGTTACGATTAAGAAAATCAAGGCAAAGTGGGTCAAGTGACTTGTCCAGGGTCACACAAACAGTAAGTGTGGGAGGCCAGGTTTTGAATTCAGGTCTTTTGAATTCTAGGCTCAGTGCTTTATTCACTCTGCCACCCTCTGGTAGGTCATGTAGGACAGCTATTTTTTTCAGTGCATGCACATGCATGAACATATGCACATACACACACATGTTCAAACAAAAAAGACTAATTAAGTATTCACTGAATACTTTGCTGTATCATGCATTAAATACTTAAAGCACAATCCAAAAACTTTAACCAAGAATAATAAACTATCATTCTTATTATGCTCGAAACACAAAACATTGTGGTACTTCTGAACAGACATTTTCTATTTACCTTGACTGAACATCTCACTCAAGATTCATAGCTTCTGGCAAGCTAAGGCATGATCTGGGCTGCTCTTCTACTGAAGGTTATCGTCTCCTCCAAGAAGCATAAACGGAAGGGATAACCTCACAAAGGACAGTTTACATTAACTGAAGAACCCAAGAACTTCTGAACTCTAGAGGTAGCCACCAGCCTTGAAAAGTTCATCTCTCAAGAAAAAAAAATTACAAAACAGAAAAGAGAGTTATAGCTTTGGAATCTAGTCAAGGGGTCACCTACATAATAAGCACGTGTTCTCGTAAGCAAACTGTCATAGTTGGGGAAGGAGAAGAAAAGAGGAGAATGGGGATTCAAGTTATCCCCATTTGTATGAAGTCAAAGGGAGAGCTATCCAAGTCTCAAGTCACACATTCAGAAGAGAAGGGAAATGAGCACAGAAGTTATCTTTTCTTTTCAAGACAGTGTATGATAAACCCAAAGAACCCAGCTTTTGGAACAAAAATCCACTATTTGACAAAAACTGTTGGGAGAATTGGAAAATAGTATGGGAGAGATTAGGTTTAGATCAGTATCTCACACCTACACTAAGATAAATTCAGAATGGGTGAATGACTTGAATATAAAGAAGGAAAATTTAAATGGAAAATTCTTATTGGGCTTTGGCCAATTCTTTTTGACAAGATGTGTGACCCTGGGAAAATCACTTAACCTCTTCTAGACTCAGGTTCCTCTTCTGTAAAATGGAGCACTTACTTCACAGGCTTGTTGGAAGAATCAAATGAGTGTGTGTGTATCTGTATGTGTCTATGTGTGTAATAAATACTGTAAATACATATAACACACATATATATTTAATGCTTTATAAAATTTAAAAAGATATGTAAATGTGAGCAATGATGATAATGATAATGCAGACCTCTGACTAAATGGAAGATAGGGAGAAAAATAGCACATGGTGACCAAACAGAGCCTCTCATTATACAGTATGCCAAAGCATATGTCTTGAGGGAAATGGCCAGGGAAGAGGCTCAGTACAACACATATTCTATGGGATGACCCCACAAGCCACTCACCATGTATGTTCCATTGGGTGAGCTCCAATCCATATCTTGGATATAACTGAAAATTCTTCTCAAAATAATTTTTCCTAAAAATCATAGGAGGGAACAATTTTTTAGGTAAAGGAGAATGTTGGACCAGAGTCCAAAATTTTAAGAAAATGATTTATAGAACACAATTGTCTTCATTAAGAAAAAAAGACCAATGACATTCAACTAATTAGTACAGGCAATAGAGCAATGCATAATACTTTGGCTATCTTTATTATAAAATAGATTTAAATAGAGGTTAAAAACTAAAATTATCTAATATGAACACTTTCTGAATCAGAGATCATAAGTAGCCTATAGTAGTAAACTGGAATGCCATGTACAAAAGGCAGCAAGTAAGCAAGTTTGCCTGGAATGTTGACTATGTGAGGAAGACTTATGTGAAACTAGTCTGAAAAGATGGACTGAGCTACAACACAGAAGGAAATGAGCCAAACAGGAAAATGTAAGCAATTCACTATGTAAATGTGAACTATTATCATAATAACATTAATTTTCCAATCAACAAAAGAACTATTTAATACTTTCTTTATCCTTAGCACTAGATAAGCATTGTATGAGATACCAAGAAATATAAGCCATGATATCTGCCCTCAATAGGTTTGGCATCTAGTCAGGAAAGACTGATAACTACTGAACTACCATCCAAGAAGTTCTGTCTTTAGATTTTAGGTCTAGTCCTTGCCCTGAATATCAAGTAGCTTTTTCATCCAGGCAAAGTCATTTGATTTTTCCAGGAATCATTTTCATCATACAAAAAAAATGAAGAGTCTGTATGCATCTTTAAGGTCTTTTCAAATGCTAACATTTTACAATTATAGTTCCAACCATTCTACTGTAGTGAGTACTAAATATATATTGTTTTTAGTATTAAAATTTATGAACCAGTTTGTAAGTACAAGGAGGTGCTAATGGGTAAGGCAAGCTGATTGTTGTTCAGTCATTTCAGTCATGCTTGACTCTTTATGACTCCTGAGACTTTGTTGGAAGAGAGTAGAATGACTTGCCATTTCCTTCTTCAACTCACTTTACAGATGAGGAAACTGAGGCAAAAAGGTTTAAGTGATTTTCCCAGGGGCACACAGCTAGTAAGTGTCTGTGGCCAGATTTGAACTCATGAAGATGAGTCTTTCTGATTCTGGGCCAATTTTCTATCCACTGTACTACATAACTGTCATCCACTGAATACTAGGAGCCTAATTGGCAGGTTCTGCAATTTCCTCTTCCTCTTTTTTTGAAATTGAGGCTTCCTTAGTAGCTATTCCCATTTAGATATTTAGCTTCCCTTTCAAGGGGCTCTTTGAGGACAAATGGAAGAAATGGCTCCTACCTCCTCTCCTCACTGCTTACTTACTCTCATAACTGTCACTCATGGATACTAGAAATATCTGTCCAGAGAGTTGTTTTCTTCCTCCTTAAAATAAACTACAATAACTCTTAATGTTGGTTCCTTGAACATCCAATCTGAAATTTTACTCTGGCAACTTTAACTTAGAGTCTAGAGAAATAAATGAAATATTTTAACTCTCTTAAACTGTTCTCCTGTCCTCTTGCTTCTTGTTCCCATACATCCCTTTAGCCTCAAGGCCAAGGACAACTTCTCAGGGGTTGGAAAAAGAGGGCATTGGAAAACATCTGCTCAAACCCACAGACATCCATCTCCTCTATCCTCCACTCTTTAGTGACAGCAGCAGGTAATGGTCAAGTGCATAAGTGCTATAAAAGTTTAGAGGACGTTTCAGATAGTTAGGAAAGGTGTAATGGAGGATGATTTGGACCTTTAAGAGTGAACAAGACAGGTGGATGGAAGAACTGAGGGAATTCCAGATGAAGACAAAAATAAAAAGTATAAAGTGAAAGTATAAAGGCAGTTACAAATAAAGTACATTAACGAGACACTGAAGGGAACTGGCCTAATGACTGGTTATATAGGGTAGGGGAAGATAATGGAAGTCAGAATGAAGACTTTAGATTTATTGTGACAGGAAATAAAGAGCAATACAGTGTCTTTAAAAGGGAGATGTGAGGGAGAAACATGATGAAAGTGATAGGAATAGAGGACAGGATAAGCTGAAAGGAATGAAAAAGTACATATAGGGCTAATACTATAAGGGAGATCATGTTTTTACTTACACAAAATAAATTGATACAGGCAAGTGTAAAGCTGGTTTGTTTCTAAATAATCAAATGAGATAGTGTATGCACTTTTTGTTCTCAAAATATCATATAAACATGAGCCATTATTATTGTTATGAGAAATGGAAGGAACTTTTTGCTTACAAGAGTTAGTTGATACTAAAATCGAGGGAAATTATGACATTTTCTTTATTTATCAAAAAACCCTTTAAAAAGGTAGAAAATACAAAGACCCTTCTGCCTAAGGCATGATGTCCAGGAGGTGACATTCTTGAAAGTGTCTTTAGTTCTTCAGTTTTTCCAGCACCTAAAAGACCTAGACACTTTTCACTTTGCCAAAGATAAAAGGTGGCACAATCAAAATCTTCAAGTAGTTTATAATCTAACTGCTTAAACTACTACAAACTCAAGAGAGGTTTCAAAATCCTAATTGTCCTATTTAGTTTTAAAGTGTTCCACTCTTCACTAAAATTATAGCTAAAGCATTATATATCCAGTGAATAAAATGGAACAAGAGTGAGGTGACCACAATTCTAAGAACAGCTCTTGCCTGATATTGCTATACTGCTAGAAAAGGTTACTTCATTTTTAACTAGCTTAGCATCCTTTTTTGTAATGCCTTTGCTATATTTCCAGGTATGAGGATTGGCTGAATATTCATCATTTTTGAGCTGAAAGCAATCTGGAAAGGTCACTTAAAAGACATGTCAACATGCAGCCTGCATGCAGGCCACCACACGAGAGTACATCCAAAACCACATTAAAATGTAGTTCCTATCCAATTTTACTATGCTTTTTGATGTATTAATAAAAAAGAAATAAATAATCATGTGGTTTTCTAAGTGAATATGCAGCCTAGTGGGATTCTTATGTACAGTTTCATGTCCCCTACTTCTATTTGAGTTTGTCACCATTAATCTAAGCCATCCATCTCATTTTACAGACCAGGAAGTTGAGTCCCAAAGAGGCTAAATGATTTGTCCGAAGTTTCATTGACAGCAAGTAGAGAAGTTGGATTTAAATCTAAGAATTCTGCTTCCAAAGCTAATGTTCATTTCCCAATATTATGCAATCTCTCAGTTTCAACACCAGACTTTTTGCCGATAGCATTGAGTCCAATGAATGAGGGTGGCTGAGCATTCTTCTACCCAGTAGATCTTTGAAAATAGAGCAGCTGTTCAGAGTTGTGTAAAGAAACCATTTTGCCTGGACTTGATATGATCTATGGAGATCCCTAAAAGCCCAGATGGTCCCCAACTCTGTGACTGTAAAGTGCTAATTGGCCATGGTTATATCTCAAGTGCAGCTGTTTCCCCATTATTCCCCTTCCATGTGACTTAAATTCTGATGAAAGAGCTGAGCAAGTCATGCACTTTCAAGCTGATCTGACTTCTTTGGGGAAAAAAGAACTGTATTTACGTGATGCTTTTAGTTTTTCAAAATAGTTTCCTCACAGTAACCCTGTGGGGCAGGTGGAACCTTTGAGGTAGATTATGACATTTTTCTTCTCATGGCAATTGCTGTAAGAGCAACTCATTAACTTTAGGTTTTCCCATCAAAACCTTGAGGGAGGAAATAGATCTTTTGATTGCCTCTCACTAGTCTTATTTTGATATTTCCTTAAAAGTGCATTTCTAAAGTTTCTATCGATTGCATAGTTTATTTTTCTTCTTGAGGATACAGAGGTGGCTATCAATAATGCATATAAAACTGAAGGAAGGAATCTGATGTTTCATCTAGATTCAAAATATATTTTCCTCAGAAAAATATTTAGAATTGTTTGGTGATGCTGCTGAAGTAGAAATTAGCCAGCTGTTCCCAACATTAATCAACACATCTAGTTAAATTATGAAACACTATGGGAAAAAATCTTCAAACATTAAAAAGATGATAATTGACAACTTTTGTTGGCATTATATAGAATCATTTATTAAATCAGAATTCATTCATTAAGGACCTACTAGGTGCAAGGCAAGCTAAATACTAGGGATACAAGACAACTAATGAAAAGTAGTCTTCAAAGAGCTTATATTCTTCATAATTCTAGACATTATCCAACAAATATATTTAATGTTGACATTAGCCTATTAATTTAATAGACTAATGTGCTATTATCACTTCCACTCACGAGGTGCTTCTACTTAGGACTTATAGAGACCACATTCTTCAGTCTTGGGAAAGTGATATCAACAAACTGCAGTCAGGCATTTTTTTAATCTTCTCTAGCTTCTTATTGCCCAAGCAAGATTTTTAGGGAAAATCCTTTTAATAAAGCTTAAGTTTACCTCACATCTATGTGCTCCTCTAAATGGGGTTAGCAGGGAGCATTTAAAAATATGCTGGCATAGAACTAGAAATCAAGGGGATATTCATCAGTTGAGGAATGGCTAAACAAATCACATCTACTTCAAAATTCACAAGCTAGAAACATTCATCTTATGATAGCTATTCTTTACCTGTGTACTAGGAAAAGAACACAAAGCAGAAGGGTCATTGGCCAGGTCCTGAGATCCAATTTCAGGCTCACCTAAACCAACACAAGTTCCTGATGATGATGTGTGTGTATGTAAATAACATTGCTGCTATGGTTGGAGGCAGTAAGAGCAAACTCTTCTCCCACCCCTTGCTAGAAATCTGAGAAAGAAACTATCTGCGCCCCCAAGTGAAGTAATCCAATTAGAGAAAAGGAAAGGAAGCTGTTTCTCCTCAGTTCTGTTTTTAGCTGTTAATTGAACCACATAGGATGGTTCTTCTTGGGTCAGTTTGCAAATGCTCTTCAATACAGCTCTGCAGTCACAGTGACCATTACAATATTGCTGCATCAAACCAAAGTACAAGTCCTTCAATGCTAAAGGGAGTTCACAAGACTTTGTTGTGCCATGGGACTTGCTCTTGGTACAATAGATCACCCCTGATAGATGCCCAAGTTTTGGACATTGGCTCATAAAATTAAATATGAACCTTCAATGGTATAAAGATGAAATTCAACAGTTAAAAAATTTAAAGAACTCACTTAGCATGTAATCCAGTTCTGAATATTGAACAAAATGAGCAAATGGCATAGACAAATAATTCTGAGGTACACAGATGAAGCAAGAACTTGTACTTTTCTCAATGAGTGTAATATAGTACCTCAAGTTCCTTGGTTGCCTCTTCTGTTCTGTATTCCTTTCCCTATGCTTAGTGTTAACTCAATAACAATCCTGAGGTGGATGTTTCTAAGTCTTTGTGTCTACTTTGTGGTCTTGAGAGTTCTGGATTTGTGAAATTAAATACATAGAAACAGAGACTAGGTGCACATGTTAAGTAAAGTATACATTTTACAAGGAAAAGAAAAAAATATTTTAATGAAGGAAATAAGTGGAAAAGATGGTGGAGGTCCATGTCCAGATGAGGGACAAGACTGGAAAGCAGAATATGCTCTGCTAAAAACCCCCTTAGAAGGTATGGAATTTCAGAAGGTTCCTGAATGACAAAGAGAGTATGTTGAACAAACTCAAGAATCATTTAGTGCTATTTAGCATAGGATTTAGTTTGGCTAAAGTACAAAGAAGAGGATGGTTAAAAGAAGAATTATATAGTAAATTTATAGGAATGTAGGAAGAAAAAGGGAAAACATAGTGGTCCTGCGAGGGAGTTTGAAAAAAAGAGCATAAAGATCCTTGGGAGCTATTGTAAGGATCTAAAAGGAGCATTGAAGTGGCCGTGTGATGGGCTACAGAAAACAGCTCTGCAATGGTATAGATGGCTGGCTGGAAAGAAGCCAGTCTCTTAAAAAGAGACATCTGGTTACTCTAAATGTTTTCCCATGTTACCAGCCTGTGAGAGAGTAGGCACCAGCCTACTCAGGATTTTCCCTAAAACAGATTCTCATAATAATCAGACAAGGGAATAGAAGGAAGACAAAGCATATACTAAATTTCATTTAGATGTACCAATTTCATTTAGATCTCAGACCTATGGAACCTATACTTGTTTTTAATTCAATTCACTCTTCCTAGTTCTGTAAATGTGCAACTATACCTCTCACTGAGTGCACTTACTACTTCTTCTAAGTACAGTGGACAGAAAATTGTCTAATTGAATAGTGTAAGAGGGGAAACTAGATATTTAAGGTATGGTTGCCAGAAATCGGATTGACTCAATTTCAAATAAAAAAATAGACCCAAGTCAGGATGACTTTTATGGAAGTTTATTTATAATTAGGAAGGTTGAAGGTAGGAAAATAGAGAGAGAGAAACTCTGGCCCAGACTAGTTAAGAATTTAGAGGCCCAGCAGAGGGGCACAGAGGTTAATTAAACAAGGCTTCTAGTCACAAGACCTTTTACAATTAGAGAGGCAAGAGAGGCCTCCTTGAGGGTAGAGCCTCCAGAAATGCCAAGGGAGGAGAAAGGAAGTCAGCCTAACTTACCCGCGTGATAATTCAGAGGGAAGCCATCTGAGGTCTCGCCAGAGATCCTTCTACACCAAGTTCAAAGCACCAACTGTCTCCACAGGAAGTTACCATCATATTTAAAAGATAGCATCCTTCGTCACTTCCTATCCACCTTCAATTTCAAGTGGACAAATGGCAATCTCAACACTGTTTTGGACTGCCCAAAGGGCAGCCCCTTGTTCTTGATTTGTTACTTATTGTCAGATGTGGGTAACTAATCTTCCCCTCCCCACTTAATACTAAGTTGGGTGGGGCGACATTATTTCTGATGGCTAGAGTCTAACCAATGAATGAGGATGAGCTAATTCCATTTATACAATAGGAATGTATTTCCATGTGAGCTTCTATTTTCTTTTTAAATAATAAAGCACTTCAGAATAAAAATTTTCCTTTCAAATTTCATTCAAAAAGAAAAAATTTGGGGCAGCTGGGTAGCTCAGTGGATTGAGAGCCAGGCCTAGAGACGGGAGGTCCTAGGTTCAAATCTGGCCTCAGACACTTCCCAGCTGTGTGACCCTGGGCAAGTCACTTGACCCCCATTGCCTACCCTTACCACTCTTCCACCTATAAGTCAATACACAGAAGTTAAGGGTTTAAAATTAAAAAAAAAAAAGAAAGAAAAAATTAATAAATCCACATCAGTCTATATTTTCCTCTTTCAAAATTCACAGTTAATATAAAACAGATTTTATCATTAATGTTGTGTAATAGTGTGCATTAGAAATAAATATATTATGCAAAAGAAATCTATATACACATATTATGTATATATGCGTATATATATTTTTTCATATAGTGTACATAGGTGTATGTGTGTGTATTTCTGCCCACCTATGGGCTAGGCAAATTCCTTATCACAAGTGTGTGCTACCCTCTTACTTTTATACTGTTGAGACACTACTTAGCGTAGTTGCCAGGGGCTGTGGCACTCACCCCTAACTATCTTGCATCCCACCCCTGTGGTTTATAAATTACATTCATTGCCCAAGGAGCCTGCCTCTACTAAGAGTGAGTTTCTTACATTCTTTGACTTGTTTTAAAAAAAACACCAAAATTTTGTTTTGTAAGATAATTCACTTACAAAAATGAATAATATGGAAATAAGTTTTGTGTGACAACATATGCATAACCCAGATCGGATTTCTTGTCAACTCTGGGATGGGGGAGGGAAGAAGGGAAGGAGACAACATGAATGAAATAACTTTGGAAAACTTATGTGGAAATGTGTTATTAAAATTTTTTAAAGGCAATTTTTTTAAAACCTAGAGAAATATAAATGGCAGTAAAAGTTATGTTTCAAGACTAGGGGCTCTAAAGTGGGACATAAAAGACTTACTCAGGGTAGAAGATGAATCAAGTATGGGAGAGGTCAAGTATTACTATTCACAGAAAAGGAAGTAGCATTCATAATTACTGCATGAATTAACATAGCAATTAGATCAGAATTCAGTAATTTAACAAAATATAGTTACAATCACTTGGAAAATTAAATGTCTTCAAGTAAAAGATATAAGGAAAAGACTAAATATAGCATGTGAAATAGTTACATTTGTGTTATATTTATATATAGAATACAAAGAATTTCCTAATGGAAAATATGTTTCAGTTTTTTCAGTTTAAATGGAAAAATCTTATTGATTTTCCTTAAAATTCACTCCATCTCTTCAAATAAAAAAGGATGTCTCATGCTATTAGCTACCTCTATGTCTCTTTATTCTTTCTAGAGGGGGCTGTTAGGTAGCACAGTGGAGAGAGCACTGGGTTTGGAATTAGGAAGACTCATTTTCATGAATTCAAATCTAGCCTCAGACACTTACTAGCTGAGTGACCCTAGACAAGTCACTTAACTGTTTGGCCCAGTTCCTCCTCTGTAAAATGAGTTGGAAAAGGAAATGGCAAACTACTGTAGGATCTTTGCCAAAAAAATTGTAAAATTGGAGTCACAAAGTCAGAAACAAGTGAATAATTCTTTCTAGAACAAATTCTGTTCAACTATCAGAAGGAAACCTTTTGTAGCTTATTTTTCTTGCTCATTCTGCTTGTTTCAATGATGGATGTTAGTGATGCTCTGAAAGTGACTTTTTTCTGCATATAACAAGAATACTCCCTTCCCATGGGAGGCAAAAGAAAAAATAATCATCCTGCTTCTCTCAGATAAGCCACATTTCCCATGACAGGAAAGGGTGGATGTTCAGTCTGCTAAAACGCTTGCAGTGTGGTAGTTTGGTTTTCCTTTATTTTTCAGGAAATGAATAATCAATACATACGAAGGGAAGTCTTTTGCTGTGAAACCTGTCATGATCTTAAAAGCTTCTGGGAGAAAGAAATTGGCAAACAAACTTGCTATCGGGAACTGGAAGAAGATCGTCAGGGAAGAAGTGCCCTGACAAAGTATGTAATTTCCTTTTTTAAGAAGATAAGTTTTTATCAATGGCTTTTGTTTCTTAAATCATCATAATTAAACTCAATAGATTTTCCCTCTCCCCCACCCCCACTCCACAAGAACCAACCCACATAAAATTTAGTAATTTCTGGAGAGGAAAAAAATCAGCTCCAATGATAGAAATAGTAAAAAATTTTGAAAACTTGCAATGTGTCTTATCTGTTGGCCTCCCACCTACACAAAGGTATGCTGGGCTGCCCTTTCATATCTTTTAATTTGATTCCTGCTTATATTTATAATTTTGTTACATTTACTTTTGGTATTTTGGTGTATGACTCCATACTTTTTCATTTCCATTGTTATAATTATTGTGTATATTATTTTCTGGGATCTTTATTTCAGCCTTCATCAATAAATATAGATGTTTCTCCTGATCCTCTGTTATCATCTTGTATGACATTTTTGTACAGCACAATAATATTCTATTACATTAATGTGCCATAATTTGTTTGCTCTTGCCTCAAAAATGGGTACTTATTTGTCCAAATTCTTTTGTTAGCACAAAAACTATTGCTATAACTATTTTGGTACATGTGGGGATGTTCTTCTTATTTATGGCTACCTTGGGGTATAAGCCCTATCATGGAACCTTTATGTATATGAATGTTTTAATCACTTTATTTGCACAATTCTAAATTGCTTTCCAAAATATCCTATCATGTCTCAATTCTTCCATCATTGAATATTGCCATTTTTGTCATTTTTGCCAGTTTTGTAGGTTATAAGATGAAATGTGAGAGTTGTTTCTATTTTCATTTCTTTTATTTTTAGTGATTTAGAGCATTTTAATGTGATAGTAAATACATTGCAATTATTTTGAGAACTAATTCTTTATGTTTTTTGACCATTTATATATTAGGGACACACATGCACACAGAGTTTATATATCTTGAATATTAAACCCTTACCAGAGAAATTTGATGCAAAGATTTTTTTCTCCCATTTGCCCATTTCCCCTCTTATTCTAGGCACTTGATTTTGTCTGTGTAAAAGCTTTTCAGTTTCATATAATTAATCAATAAGTCAATAAATATCTATTAAGAGCCTGAGAAGTGGGGATGGATAGGAGGCTCAGTGAATAGAAAATCAGACCTGCAGACAGGAAATCTTGGGTTCAAATATGGCCTCACACACTTCCTAGACCCTGGGCAAATGACTTAATCCCAACTACCTAGTCCTTACCTCTTTTCTGTCTTGGAACCCATACTTAATTCTGATTCTAAGATAGAAGGTAAGAGTTAAAAAAAAGAACCTATTAAGTGTCATACACTGGAGATTCAAAAAGAGGGAAATGAAAATACCTGCCTTCAAGGAGCTTACAACTCAATGGTAAAAACAACATGCAAACAAATATACAAAGCAAACTATATATGTATATATATAATCTGAAAAATAATGATCAGAAGGTAGGCACTGGAATTTAGAGAGGAAGGCTTCCTGTAGAAGGTAGTAGAATTTTGATGTAACCATGGAAAAATTTTCTTAATTAATCAATAACAATTTTAAAAAAAGAAGGCAGTAGAATTTTGAGATCAGAAGTCAGAGTGAAGAACAGAGATCATTAGAGGCATGAAAGACAGCCAGAGAAAATTCATGGAATCAAAAGACATTTGTGAACAAAATGTCTTATTTGTGAACCACTCAGGAGTCCAGAGTCAAAAGATCAAAAGTACATGTCATGGGGCAGCTGAGTGACTCAGTGGATTGAAAGATGTGAGGTCCTGGGTTCACATCCGACTTAAGACACTTCCTTGCTATGTGATTCTATTTATTTTTAAATTTTATTTTGAAAACATTTTTCTATGTTTACATGATTAATTTTCTTTCCCTTTCCCCTCCCAGAGCTGACAAGCAATTCCACTGGGTTATACAAATGTTATCACTTGAAATCTATTTCCATATTATTCATTTTTTAAGTAGACCATCATATCATCTGCAAAGAGTGATAGCTTAGTCTCCTCATTGCCTATTTTAATACCTTCAGTTTCTTTTTCTTCTCTAATTGCTACAGCTAGTGTTTTCTAGTACAATGTTAAATAATAGAGGAGATAATGGGCATCCTTGTTTCACTCCTGATCTTATTGGAAAGGCTTCCAATTTATTCCCATTGCAGATGATGATTGTTGTTAGTTTTAAATATATACTGTTTATTATTTTTAGGAAAGGTCCTTCTATTCCTATACTTTCTAGTGTTTTCAGTAGGAATGGGTGCTGTATTTTGTCAAAGGCTTTTTCAGCATCTATTGAGATAATCATGTGATTTTTGTTGGTTTGCTTGTTGATATGATCAATTATGTGAATGGTTTACCTAATATTGAACCATCCTTACATTCCTGGTATAAATCCCACCTGATCATAATGAATAACCCTCGTGATCACTTGCATATTATTCATTTTTGCAATAGAGCAATCTTTTAAAACCAAAATTCCAGATCGTATATCCATATAAACAAATGATCAGTAACTTGTCTTGCTATGTGATTCTCAAAAAATCATTCATCCCCACTGCCCAGCCCTTACCACTCTTCTATCTTGCAACATAATACATAGTATTAATTCTAAGATAGAAGGGAAGGGTTAAAAAAATTACAGGTCAAAGATCAAAAAGTACCATTTTTAGGAGTAAGGTATAAGAAGCCTGGAAAGATAGGAGGGAACGAGGCTATGTAAGGATTTTGAATGCCAAACAGAGTATTTGGTATTTGCTTCTGGAGGCAAAAGGATGTCACTGGAGTTTATTGAGCAGAAGGGTGACCTGATTTAAGACCGGCTTTTAATAAGTTATCTATTTTATCTTTTACAATTACCTCTATCTCTTGTTTTGATTAGGACTACATCTCCTATCCAGAGTTGTATATGCTGTATATCCAGATAGGTGTATGATCTACTTCTCTTCCAATGTTTTAAAGTCTGATCATCAATGTTAAGGAATGTATTAGGGTGTTGCCTTTTTTTAAAGCAAAAGCAAGAACTCTAAAAAGCAGAGAACTGCTTCTTATTACCATCCTTCTATGAACCATGTGTAAACTGGACCCTAATCCCTGATCTGGCAAACTATATTAACTTGGGGTCCTCTATCCACAAGAATCTCTGTAGCATATTTTCCCTCCGCATAGGTCTACTTTGAAAACATTGGTATATCTTGTGCAATCATCATGGGAATAATTTGGCTCATTCTTTTCTTAAAATGTTCAGTTCTGCAGATACCAGATAAAGTACATACTTTATTTGATTCAATAACAAAGACATAGAAAAACATACAACATTTATCAGGAATTTATCAGGATACAGAATTTATCAGGAAAATTCTCCTTCCATTTTTACAACAGGTCATATCAATGAAGTGATGGGTTGAAAATTTTTTCTTAGTACATATGCTTCCTTGCTGTGTCAAACTTTCTTTACCTTTGGGAAAGTACAGATGGTTTAAGCTACAGACATACCCTATGCCCAGTTAAAGCTGTGCCTCTTGATTTCATAAATAGTGTCATAGCTCTAGAGATGAAAGGGAGGGACCTTAATCTAGCTATTGTCATTCATATTGTTTGAACCTAGCTTTATGTAACTAAATATTGTTTAAACCCATTCTCAGAGATCCTCTAAGGAAGTCAGAGACCACTGCAGGGAATGCTTATACCCTCCTAGCCTTTAGCCAGGAGCTCATAGAGGCAATCAGAAGCACAATTTGAAACCAGATCTCATGACTCCAAGGCCAATGCTCTTTTTTATTATTCTACGTCTATGTCTTTCCTTTCAAATCTCCATCTGGCACTAGCTCTTAGAGGCTCATGGTTCATAGAAGAGTCCAGTGGATATTCCCTGTGCAGCCCAAAGTCTCAGTGCCTATTTTCCAGTTTTAATCACTCTCTGAATATCCCACTTTGTATCTTTTTAAAGCCTAAAATTCAAGAGTCAACTGAAGTATGGGAACATCATCATTACTCAGCTATGAATTCTGTAATCTCTTCTGTTACTGTAGTTCTGAAGCTATGATCAGAAAGGAACCAATGCAAGCCTCAGCTAAAGTTCAAAGTACAGACAGGATCAGGTTGTCTCCATGTTGTCTCATCTAGTCTCTTAATCCACATAAGGACCCTGTAGTTAATTAACTTCCTATTCACTAAGATTAGGATTTGTTAACCTTGAGGTGAACATAATAGATATAGTTGGCCAACATTTCTGTTATGGTCCATTGTAACTTCGTCTAAAAACGTTAAATTGTTCACATAAATTTGGCTCAGGGTATACAGCTTTATTACTTCCAGGTAGGTGGTGGAGTGAACGATATAATAAGGAAGACCTGAGTTGAAATTTGTCCTCAGACACTTCCTAGTGGTGTGACACCAGGCAAGTCACTTAATCTTTGCCTTAGTTTTCTCCAAATTTAAAATCAGAATAATAATGGCACCTATATCCAAGAGTTTTGAGAATCAGATGACATAATATTTATAAAGTGCCTAGTATAACCTGGGTGTTTGATAAATGCTTATTTCATTTCTTCCTTCCAGAACAGAGAAAAAGCAACAACATTCTATTTTAAGTCATAGAGGGGGAAATTACCTTCTACAGAGAGAATTGTCACATAATCATAAAATAATCAGTCAATCAATTGGCCAACAAGTCAAGTCAACAAGTATTTATAAGTACTTATTTTGTGCATAGTAAAGTGTTGGGAATATGGGTGAACAAACATAAAATAAAAAAAGAAAGGCAAACAGTCCCTGCCCTTAAGGAGCTTACCAGAACCCCAGGTGGAATAACATGCAAACAATAATATAAAAAGAAACATTTATTAAGCACCCACTATGTGTTAAATACAACATAACATAAAATACCTTCCTATCCTGCACCATTTTATTCCTTTGCTAGGTGACCAATTCATAGGAAAATTCTTTGAGATGTACATCAGTATGTAAGAATAAACATTCAACAACATTTGGGAAACCAGAAGCTGCCGGGTGAACTCAAAACACAAATATTTTGGGTGAACTAAAGATAAGATCTACGAAGGATATAAGCATTCTTTGTAGTGATCTCTGACTTCCTTAGAGGGTCTCTGGGGACAGCATGACATTCTGGGTTTAAACAGTATCTAATCACATAAAGTTAAGTTCAAACAGTATTAAAAAATAATGATAAAGCATTTTCCCCACATGATCTGTTAATAATCAATAATCTAATGTTATTAGACTCATTTTTGGGGGGGAGGGGAGGTTGGATGGCTGTTAGCATTGATGTTCATTGGGATTTATTAGTTGTGTCAAAATGGAATGTTCCAATATAGTATTTTAAATAGAAAAAGAAGGTAGGGTCACTGTACCATAGGAATTTTTATTTCTGCTATTTTCATTTTCCTATGTCTTTTTTATAAGCCAGGCTGGGCAGCTGGGCCATGCTAAGCACTAGACTGCATAGAAAGCCAATCTTTATCCTTTCATTCAATCCTATGAGAATTTCCTCCTTTGAAAAGCTTCCTCTAAGAGGACTATGATGCCCTTCCCTTCCCACTAGGATAAAGAAATTGAAATTTCACTCTTTATATTTTTATAACAGGCTACAAAAGATCTTTTTTTAAAAGTATAATGGGAAGATGCCATCTAGTCACTGGTAGATAACTAAAATATAGAGCAAGGCAGAGAACTGGTGAAAACAAGAAACAGATAAGAAAGCGTCACTTAGCTTTCTCTTATTCAAGTCTTTATTTTGAATTTGTCATAAAGTATATCAAGTTTCTACCAACTTGCTATACTTTCACATATTATCAAAAACTCATCAACAAAAGTCTGATTAGCAAAGGGGACAAGGATGATACAACAAAGAGCCAGCCACTTATAGACAAGGACCAGGCTCAGTCTTTTTCCCACTTTTCTGTCCCAACTTGACCATCAACTGGAGCTGCCTATAGTGAATAGAGCATTTCATCAGAAAAAAAGAGAGTTAGATTCTTGTTGAGACTTTACAAATACATCACCATGTGACCTTGAGCTAGTCACTTTTTCTTACTACATCTTCTTCTTGATTTGCATGCTGGGTTAGATTTGAGTGCACAGTCAAGCTAGAGATTAAAAAAGACTCATCTTCCAAAGATCAAATATGGCCTCAGAATCTTAGTAGCTGTATGATACTTGGTAAGTTACTTAACCTAGTTTGCCTCAATTTCCTCGTCTGTAAAATGAGCTGGAGAAGGAAGAACATGGCAAACCATTCCAGTATCTTTGCCAAGAAAAAAACTAAATGGAATTACAAAGAGTCAGGCATGATCAAAATGACTCAACAATAACATCTTGCGATTATGAAATTTCATCATTCTTTTTTATTATTCTATCACCAACCATCATTTGAGGATCCCCAATGTGTTGGGCCAGATCTACAACAGAAAATTAAACCAAACTAAACTCTTTACTAAAAAAATCTCATCTAACGACTCTAATTTAATGAGTTCTAGAATGAGTCAAAATGGTGGTAGTATTTTCAAATCTTCTAGTGAGTCAGTTTAAACTGAAACTGAACTTATATGTTTTATTATTTTATATCTATCAGTCAATATATGTTTCTTAAGCACCTACTTTGTGCCAGTCAGAAAACAACTGGATATCTTAATGGATAGAAATCTGGACCTAGAGCAGTGATTCCCAAAGTGGGCGCTACCACCCCCTGGTGGGTGCTGCAGCGATCCAGGAAGGCAGTGATGGCCACACTTTTTTTGTATTACATTCTATTCTGAGTTCAATAAATAGTTTCATAATTTCCAGGGGATGCTAAGTAATATTTTTTTTTGGAAAGGGAGCGGTAGGCCAAAAAAGTTTGGGAACCACTGACCTAGAGTCTAGAAGACCTGAGTTCAAATACAGACTCAGAAACTTGTTAACTATGTGACCCTCTCTCCAGAATCTTTGCCAAGAACCCCACCCCAGCCCTCAGAGGGAAAGAACATGATTCATGCAACCATGGAAAAAAATTCTAAATTAATTAATTAAATTAATAAACTTAAAAATTTTTTTTAAAACCTCCCTCCAATTTCCAGCAGGCTAATGCAATAATAATCCAAGTGTGAGGTGACGAGTGCCTTCATTAGAACAGTGGCAATATCAGAAGAGGGAACTAGAAGTGTTTGAGAGAAGGTGCGAAGGGTGATATCAATGGTCCTGGTCAAGAGCTCAGATACTGAGGGTGAGACAGAGAGAAATCTAGAATGTCCACCAGTTTGGGACTGGGAGAAGAGTATTGCCTTCCATAGTAACAGGGAAAGAGGGAGTAGGGGGAGTTTTAGATTAGAAAATGATGAGTTCTGTTTTGACCATTTTGAGTTTAAGATTTCTAATGTACATTCAGTTTGAGTTTGTCTGAAAGGCAATTGGAATAAGAGATTAGAGGTCATCAGAGAGGTTAGGGAAAGAGAGGTAGATTTGTGAATCATCAGCATAGAGATGGTAATTAAATCCATGGAAGTTGATGAAATCAACAAGTAAAGTAGTATAGGAGAAAAGAAGAGGGTTCCAGAAAGAACCCTGAGGGACACCTACAATTAGAGGGTGTGATCTAGAGGAGGATCCAGAAAAGGAAACAGAGGAGAGGTCACTTTGGTAGAAGAACAAGGAGACAGTGGTATCCTGAAAACCTAGAAAGAAAAGAATACCAAGAAGGAGAGGGTGATTAATACTGTCAAAGGCTGCAGAGAGGTCAGGGAGAAAGGGGATAAAGAAAAGGCATGCCTTAATATCTTCATCTCTTGAAACTTTACTTTGTGATGAAGAAAAACAGTTCAGCAAAATAAATTGTCCCAGGGACTGTATTAATAATATATATCATATTCTGCGGCCATGGTCCACCACCTCTCTTCTGAGGAAAGGTAATCATATGAACTCATCAGTCACTTGGACCTCACAATTTAAGCCTCTCGATTTTCCAGAAATAAAAGTTATTAAAGTTGAACAAAATAATAGCAGAATATTTTTGGAAACCCATTTGAACCAAGATGATTTTTTTGAGCTAAATATTCACTCTTCTGAAGGAATCCCATTCATTTATGTCCTTTCTCTAAAAGGATGATTGTCATATATGATGGCCTTATTCAAAAGACTTTCATAAATCAGTGGGTTTTTCTCACAGGCTTTTTTTGATGACAGTCCTTCTGCAATACACACATCATCTTCCACTTTCCACCCTGAATTTCCAAATGAATGTATTCTATAACTCTCCACAAGATCAGAGACGTCAAACCTGCCTCCTATCATCAACAAGCAACTCTCAAAATTCCTTGGTACAGACTGGACCAAATTAAAACATAATCAGGAATTGTTCAACAAAATAAATAAAAATTCAATACAACATAAAGAACGTTAATTTGTAGTTTTCTAAGTCAATATGCAGTTCACAGGGGTCCATTTCTATTTAGGGTGATACCATTAAACAAAAGGAAAGAAACGTGGAATTCTGTGGGACCACTGTCCATTTAGCCATGGATCCTACTATAAGTCTCTCTGACCTTTTTGAGCAGTCAGGAATCTCTACATATTTTTTAACCCTTGCCTTCTGTCTTGGAACCAAGGCAGAAGAGCAGTAAGGGCTAGGTAATTGGATTTAAAGGGAGTTGCCCAGGATCACACAGCTAGGAAGTGTCTGAGATCAGATTTGAACCCAGGACCTACTGTCTCCAGACTTGGATCTTTATCCACTGAGTCAACCAATTGCCCCTACATTCGTTCTTCAGCCAATTAGCAAAGGGTTAAGCGAGTTGGTTGACACCCCCTTCTAGTCAGAATGTTAAAGAAAATCTTAGTGTTTTCTTAGTAACTTGCAGTTACTCTATGCCTTGCTGAAAATACAACAAAACTACCAGTGTTAGCATCTGTTACACCCCCTCAGCCTGGGCTAACACAGCAATAGATTCCATCAAAAACTAGGGAGAATAAAAACAAAGCAAAAACAAGACTTTTATCACAGAGCTGTTAATTAGCACACATCTACTGGCTCATTGTCTAAATGAAATTAAGCAAAGTCTAAACTCAGTTTAGCAGTCCTGTATTCTATGGGATACAGAGACTTGCAGCTGTCAGGTGCATCATTAGGACACCACCGCTCTCAAGTAAAGGCAGAGCCAGTGAGAATTTTGCCAGGCCCATAAAAAATAACTGTTTGATCACAAAAATACTAATTAGCACAAGCCTGCTAACCCATTGTCTGAACCAAATTGGTCCAGGCCTAAAGCAAATCATTAAACAAGTGTAAATTAATAGAACAATAGATTTGGAGCTGAAAGTCATCAGTCATTTGTTCCAAACCCCTTCCTTTTACAAACAAGGAAATTGAGGTTTAGAGAGCCAAATCTAGAATATTTTTCACTCCACCACAAGTTTAAGCAAAGTTAGTAAGAATATGAGACCAAAATTCCAAGAAATAAATGACTCAATCCATGTCTTGCCTATCCTTTTAAAGGAGGCAGCTGTGGTTCAATGGTACAGAGGCTTTGAGTCAGGATTAGACCTGAGTTTAATTCTAGCCTCATACATTTCTTAGTTGTGTGATCTGGGACAAGTTACTTAACCTCTGATTGCCTGACAAAAGGAGCTATGGAGAAGGAAAAGGCAACGAACTACGGTGTCCTTGCCAAGAAAACTCCATGGATAGCTATGGTCCATGGGGTCCAAAGAATTGGACATGACACAAAAACAACATCCTTTTGAATTAGGAAGACTAGATAAGTTCACAATATAAACTTTCACTGGAAATATTAAAATGCTCCTTAAAATTTTAGTTGGAAAGGGAACCTTAGCTAACTGTTGATCTAAGTCAGTGGTTCCCAAACTTTTTTGACCTACCGCCCCCTTTCCAGAAAAAAAATATTACTTAGTGCCCCCTGGAAATTATGAAACTATTTATTGAAGTCAGAATAGAATGTAATACAAAAAAAGTGTGGCCATCACTGCCTTCCTGGATTGCTGCAGCACCCACCAGGGGGTGGTAGCGCCCACTTTGGGAATCATTGATCTAAATGTTTATAGTTAATCTATTTTTAAGAGTAACATAGATTTATTTTTTTATTTAAATATTTTATTTTTTTTAGAAAAATTTTTCATGGTTACATGATTCATGTTTTTACTTTCCCCTTCACCCCATCCCTCATAGCCCACATGCATTTCCATTGGTTTTAACATGAGTAACATAGATTTAAAGTGTTTTATTGATGATTTTTTAATTATTGTTTTTGTAAACTTCTGGAACTTCCCAAATCTCTGGAATCTTCCCCAAATCTCTGGAACTTCCCAAAAATTATACCATACCGAGAATCTTCACTTGCAACAACAACAAAAAAAAAGGACACAAATCCTGTCTGAGCAGTATTCTGTTTTCATAGCCAACAATCTCTCTTTCAAAAAGAGGGAAATATTTTTTAGAACCAGTCTTCAGGAATCAAGATCTATTGCTACATTATCTGAATCCGAGATGTCCTTTTTCTCTTTAACATCGTTTTGATCATTGTATATCATTTCATAATTCTGCTTTCTAAAATTACAGAGTGAGTTTTATCCAACAGTAGTATATAGATATAAGAGTTGGCTTGAAAACCTAATTCTTTGCTTCACATACAACCTTGGACAAACCTTTTAAACTTTCTGAGACTGTGTTCTCTTATGTAAAATGAGCATTTGATTAAATGAACTCAGAGAGACTGACTGCTATTGATCTTATAGTTTAGGTTGTTTTTTTTCTAGGATTTTTTGGGGTATAAATCTGTGTTTTCTGACATGTAGAAGTGTCTCCCTCTAATAATAGAGTAATTATAATCTTAAAGAGTTGCCTGGATCCCTGAAAGGTTAAGTGATGGCATAGCTTGTATGTGTCAGAGGCAAGAATTGAAAACCAAGTCTGACTCAAGACAAATTAGCTCCCTTCTACACCATGCTGTCACTAAAGCTAAGTAACTATGGCTGGCTAATTCATAGAATCCAAACATCATGCTAAATAGACCCAAAATTCAATGTCTAATTAGCTTTTTCTATGATCACATAATCTACCTCTCTTTCCAGACAATATTCTGACAAGCCCAGTCTGATAGTTATCAATCAATCAATCAATCAATAATAAACATTTAGTAAATGCCAATTATGTGCCAGGAACTATGCTAAAGGTTGGGGATAAGAAAATAGATAAAAGACAGTGCCTTCCCTCAAGGAGCTTATAATCTAATGATTTAAGTCAACCTTGATAACATAGTCTATAAGGACTGTTGAGGGAGACATAAGGCAAACACAAACATGAGGGATGAAATGAAATGGCTTCATCTTTGTACTTTGTACTTGCAAATACTTGTGTAGGCATTAAAACATCAAAACTCAGAAATGTCAGGAGTGAGCTTTGAGTTTGAGCTAACAACTCCACAAATACAATTGTCCAGATAAGCCTCAAATTCAGTAAGTACAGTTTATGCACAAAATTTGTCAGCAGACTAAATCCGATGCTTTTCCAAATCAGAAATAGAAAAAAATAGAAAAAGTGTTACTTCTATTATTTAGTCTGGCAAGTCTTTACTCTTCTTATGAGGGAAAAAAAGATTCAGAAATTGGAAGGATTCACTGCAGTTTTAGTTCAATGAACTTCAAAAGACTGATGGAAGCATTAAAATGATGAAGGATAATACCCAGCAGGTGGCAGTAGGAAGTCTGAATAATCACAAACCAGATGAAGAAGCAATTTGGTGAATTTACACAAGTTTTTCTTTAAGTGTGAGTTGTATTCCTACCAAGTCAGAAGAATGGCTTTTGTGTTTGGCTATTGAAACAATAAATCTATCATTCTGAGGGGTAAAAAAGGAAAAAAAGTAATTTGGTGAGTCTATAGTATTTGATCAGTCTGTATGGTTCATTTCTAAATCACAGTGACGAACAGGCACACAAGACCATAGACTAAACCATTACTTATTGTACTATTTCTCTATCTCTCTATCTATTTGTCCATCTGTCTTATCTGTCTGTCTGTCTATCTATTTATCTTTATAAACCACTTAACATGTATGAATCTGTTCTATTCGTCATTAAATTTTTAACTTTTTTAACATGTCACTAATGATATATATATATACCCTTACCTTCTGTCTTAGAATCAATACTGTGTATTGGTTCTAAGGCGAAGAGTGGTAAGGGCTAGGCAAGGTAGGTCAAGTGACTTGCCCAGGATCACACAGCTGAGAAGTGTCTGAGGCCAGACCTGAACCCAGGACCTCCTGTCTCTGGGCCTGGCTCTCATTGCACTGAGCCACCTAACTGCCCCTACTAATGATATTTTTGAGAGTTGTGCCTCTAACCTAATTTACCCCATAGGTCTTACCCTTTTTATTGAGTAATTCTGAATAGCAAAACTGACTATACTTCCTTGAGGCTTATTAGAAATTCAATTGTAATTTGCATGACATAGGTTCAAATTGGGAGAGGAAAATAATTCACTTATCCCAGTCTAGGAAAAGGATGCTTATGTACAAAAATGTTTATAGAAGTTCTTTTTGTGGTTGCTAGGAACCAGATGCCCATCAGGTGGATGAATAGCTAAAGTGTCATAGATGAATTTTATAATACTATTGTTCTGTAAGAAGTCATAAAACAGTTTCAGAGTAAACCAAAACGATTTGTTTGAATTGATGCAGTGAATTGAGTAGCTCCAGGAGTTATTTATTTTATTATATTTATATTGTTGCCATTTATACAATAACAGCAGCATTAGAAAGAGGAACAATTTTGAAAAGCTTAAGAATGCTAATCATAATGATCACCCATAATTCAAGAAGATTAATGATGGTCCATGCTATCCATCAGAGAAGTGAGAGATTTGGAGTACATAATGAGATACATTTTTCTGGGGAGAATTTGTTTTGCTTGATTAGATATATTTGTTACAAGGACTTTTCTTTTTCCAAGACTGGAGTAGTAGTATGGGAAGAAGTAAAACTAGCCCATTTTTTCATTGAAAAAATTACAATCAAAACAACAAATAAAACACTCAGTAGTACCAATTGAGTCATACCTAAATAAATTGTGGTACATGAATGAAATGTAATATTAATACATCAGAAAATATAACTTTGAAAAAGTCAAAGAGGTAAGAGATCCTATTTGAACTAATGCATCATGAAATAAATAGAACAAGAAATACAATATTTAATGTCTAACGCAATGTAAACAGAAAGAACAGCGAAAAAATGAAACAGAAAGCTGTAGAACTAATGCTTAAGTTTTCCTCTGGAGGAAAGATAAAGAAAATGAACCATTATCCCTTATTTATATAGGTGAAGGTCTTGGGGTGGGTTATTCCATATGTCACCAGACTCAGCTGATGTGTTAGGGACCATTGCTGAATTTCTTTTCATTTGCTTTTCTTTTTTTCCTCCGGGTTCTAAATTGTTAAACTATA
Source organism: Gracilinanus agilis (assembly GCF_016433145.1). Lineage (NCBI taxonomy): Eukaryota > Metazoa > Chordata > Mammalia > Didelphimorphia > Didelphidae > Gracilinanus > Gracilinanus agilis. The sequence continues at coordinate 262,260,163 of NC_058130.1, forward strand.
CAAATCCGTTGACCCAATAATAACACTACTAGCCTTGGTATGTGGAACAAAAGGTTTATTCAGAAATGAAATTAATGCAAAAAAGAAAACTAGCAGTGAAATAAAAAGCACCAAAAAAGAGATGGAGGTAAGGAAGTTTATTCTCCAAAAGAATAGATTCATAGAGTATACTATAGCTGTCTTTCTAAGTAGTTGAAGAATTATCATGAAGATGGATATAACTTGTTCTGATTGCCTTCAGAAGGCAGAACCAGGAGAAATGGGTAGAAGTTGAAAAGAATCAGGTTTAACTCAATGTAACTAAAAATTTTCTAATGATTAGGACTATCCCAAAGTGAAATAGGCTTCTCCAGGAGGCAGTGGTTTTCTCCCTTCTTTAGATTTCTTCACGTAGTATTTACAGGGTTATTTTTTTCAGAATTGCGTAAAAAGGATTTGTGTTCAAATTGAATTGAGTTGAGTAACCTTTGAGGTTCCTTTCAACAACAATTACAACAATGGACAACAACATCAACAACAACAACCACACACACACAAAGGAGAAAACAAGGGAAAGAAATATTTAGTGGAGGCTATAAAAAACACTATCATCGTGCTTGCTTTGGCAGCAGATATACTAAAATTGGAATGATACAGAGAAAATTAGCACGACCCCTGCGCAAGGATGACATGGAAATTCGTGAAGCATTCCATATTTTTTTAATCAATGATACATGTAAAACCCAGGGAAATTGTGCATCAGCTATAGAGGGTTGGGGGATTTGGGGGAGAGGGAAAGAACATGAAACAGGGAAGTATTCAAAATAAATATTTTAAAAAGGAGAAAAATACTGTCATGGAAAATTCCTAGCTCAATTCAAGCATTCAAATTTGTAGAGAAAAAACTACCACTTATGTAAAGATAATTGATTCCTTAACTATAATCTCCCAAAAAGACATAGAATTATATCTGAAAATAAGCAGGAAATAAATTCAGTACATCTTCTATAGCTACTTGGTTTCACTTTGTCATAGGGGCCTAATGGATTTAAAATGAGAGAGACAGAAACTAGACACAGAGAGACAGAGACAGAGACAGACAGGGGGTGAGGGAGACAGAGAGACAGAGAGAGAGAGAGAAAGAGAGAGAGGAGAGAGTGAGAGAAAGGAGGGAAGAGGAGAGAAGGGGATGAGAGACTGAGAGAGGAGGAGGTGGAAGAAGAGGAGGAAAACAGAAATAAGAACACTACTGGTAGCTTCTTTAGAAGGACAGCCTTCTAACCAAGTCAAACCTTATTGTCACATATTTCTTGCTGACTACCCCCATGTGAGTTTTAGGGGAATATCTTCTGTTTTCCATTCCAAGTTTTGTAAGATCTGAAGGTTAGCCCAAATATCCTTCTTTCTCTTTCCAAAGGCCAATTCAGTTTTGACTCAAGGAACTATTACTCTTTTTATAATAAAAAGCCATCTCCTCAATCTAACCCACTAGGAACTTTTCTTAGGTGCCAAATTACAGAATGGTGATACAGAGAAATCATTTTTCTAACCCTTCATTTCTCCCTTCACTTAAATTCCATACATTTAGAAGGTAAATGGTGTCAGATACTAATGATATTGCCAAGGATGACTAAGCAGACAGGCTTCTAACAGTGTCAGAATTGTTAGGTAAGGGCGTTTGACAAAAATCTTTTAAGAAGTGAAAACTCTAATCCATTGCTTGCCCTTTAAAAATGGGCAAACTTTATTTTTACCATACTAAGTATGGATAAAAACAGCTTTTGTTTAACCTTTTCTGGAGAGAGTTTTTCAAGGGACATTTCTCCAATGATATTTTTCCTGATCCTCATTCTTCCCTCTTAGTTCTTTCAGTTCTTTATCCACTTTGATAACAAATATTTAAAAGCACACTAACAAGAAAACAACCCAAATTGTTTATACCATAGTGTCTAAGTCTATGACATCTAAGAGGCCCATGATAAAACCATGTATAGGCCAAGAGGACTTTTCCAGGCCCTGATACATCAGCGTAAAAGCACTGACTATCTATATCAGTAATTCCCAAAGTGGGTGTCACCTCCCCCTGGTGGGTGCTGCAGCAATCCAGGGCGATGGTGATGGCCACAGGTGCATTTGGGGGCAGTGAATAACTGTAAGGAGGTGGTGATAGTATGTGACAGGGGGCGCTAAGTAGTATTTTTTCTGGAAAGGGGGCAGTAGGCCAAAAAAGCTTGGGAACCACTGATCTTTATGATTTGTTTCCTCTTTGTAGGCTCAGAGATGAATGGAAGCAAATGTTGGAAAGAAGGTTAAAGATGCTGGACAATCCTGATGAGAATGAAAAATCCCCAAATGCTAACTGAGAGCTTCCTGCATTTGAGAGAATAAGGAACTGGAGTCATTTTTCTGGGGGAATCCAGTGCAAATGCTTGAATTATTTTGATTTACTAAATGGAATGAATTCTATTTGTTTTCCCATTTGTGAGGGGATTAGAATGTGAAACCTCTTCTCGTGTTAATGGGAACTATTAACCAACCCAATATTCTGTAAATGCATAACCTCAAATCTATCAAAAAGCTGCAGACTTAACTAATATAGGCAATGCTTTGGATTAGCACCATATAAAAGTTTCAAACATCTAGGCACCAGAATTCATTTCCATATAATTATCCCCTCATTTTAAAATCTAAATCCTTTACATTTCAAGAACACCTAGATGCCTGATATCAGTGGTAACATCCCTAACAATTGAATATAATTCTGCTTTGCCATTTCTCCTGGAAAATTAGATTCTTAAGATAATCTTTCTTCCTTTCATCCTTCCTATTTTCTTTCCTTTGTTTGGTGAATACAGGAAGCTACCAACTGTACAAACTATTACAAATTCATTAAAAATGTAGCTAGGAAATAAATCAATCTAATTTTCTTTTCTCCATGTGTGTTTTTTTTTGTCTCTGCTTCTACAAAAGCACATAAGGTAGTTGGGGGCATTCCTATACAATGTGTTCCTAGAAAAACTAAACTAGTTTTGAATCAATGTGGGTCATCACTCACTCAAAGAATCCCTCCCTCATATATATACTTTTTCCAGTCAACCTTAGCCCACATTGAGTTAAAATTTTTCTAATAAATATAATAGCAAATAAAGTGACAAGAAAAATCACATCTACTATGTAATTGAGCTATACTTACCCATAGAAAATGTGGCACAAAAATGCAGAGAACATACATAACCATGGAATATACATGGAGAATACACACAAAAAAGCCATGTGTCCAGGGTGCATTTAAGAGAACAAATACTTCAGGAACACCTGTGGTTATGGCACTGCTATAATTACAAATGTTTCAACTAAAAAGGCACACTTCTGGTGCTAGAGTTACCAATATCATCTGGAGATGTCATCACAGTGCTCTCTACTACTTAATATTGTGAATCACACTTCCACAGGACATTTTTATCTCTGTTGGGAACTGCATTTCCTTTATTCATTTCATTGTCTCCTCTGATTATCTCTATTGTTCTCTACTACAGTCTAATGGGATTCATTTCTTTAGGGTTTTTCTGTTCTCTGAGCCCATCCACTAAGGCAAAGACTTCCCAGTCTCTCTTCATAAGACCAGTCTTGTAGACAATTGTGCAGTGTCATAGAGTGCACAGCCAGGGTTATAAGCTATCACACAGAACTAACAAAATCTGGCAGGATGTGTCAGAATATCATCTATTCTTTTGGAAAAGAGTTTAGAAGACTTCCATCCCTATTTGTAGCTTATATGTCAAATACAACTCACTAGTTAACAACCATAATAATTCCCCACCCATAATCTTTCTTCTTGATTCATATTACCTTATTAATTCTCATCCCAGGTCTTATGTTATTCAGGGAGTATATTCTGATATTTCCACATAAATTAATAGAAATATATAATTTCTCTCCTAAATTATTTCAGTTAGCTCTGAGTTCCCATTATATTTCATAAAATAAACTAGATAAATCTCTTCTATAAACTTCCCCTCCTCTTTCTTTTCCTTAAACCCCAATTCAATCTCATAGGTTTAAGTAAACATCTGACCATATAAGGCACTAATAATGTGATAAACAATACAGTATTTTAATATTTCAGCAATTAATAAAATAAGAAATCATAACTAGAATCTCCTCTAGTCATCATCAGAAACTATTGACTTCTTTACTCTGGAAACATAGTTCCACCATTCAGATCTCTCAAGATACCAATTCAAGGCTCTCGAGAATTCTCTTGCATAAGAGTTAAATTAAATTCTCTCAGGAAATGTCTCTTCTATCTTTATCAAAGATGACCTTTAACACTTTTAGACTCTTAGGAAAGAAGTTCCCCTAGTCATACTTCACATAGCCTTTCTCACGCTATGCCAGTTATCTGTCACCAGATAGCAGTTAAATGCCCCCTTTCCGAGATTCTATTCCCTCTTAAAGATATAACAATAGTACCTCTAGTCTTTATAGTATATGGTATTAAGGCTGTAGTTACACTTTGATTATTGCTTGTTTGACAACAATTGAGGTTCATGATCAGACAACTCGGTGTTGGAAAATTTCTTGTAACCTTTGTTAAGTCTTTATTTGAGTTATTATTTCTCCCAAGTCTATTTCAGAGACTCTGCCCTTTCCCCTAAAAAACTCCTAATAATCCATAGGAACTTTGTGGGATCTGAAAACAAAAGTGGGTCTTCATCCCAAGATCCTATTTGATTAATATACAAATAGTGAGGTAAAGCAGGTAGTGCACAATTCCTATTCTTTCATATGAAATGAAATTGTTGATATTGAGTTATATATTACCCAGCCCCCCAAAAACACTCTTCTCATTGACCTTGTTATAATACTGAAAAATATTCAGTGGAGCTAGAATAATCTTTAATGAAATCATGCCATTATTTGAATGCAAACACTACATCCAATATTCCTTGATCCTCACTCATTTTGGTTGTTTAGAACTTTGCTGAAAGAAAATTTTCCTGTTAACTAAATACAAATAAAGGAAGGGGATACCCCAAAAGTTGAGGGAACTGGTTCTCTGAGCCAAGAGTTCTTGGTTGTAGTCCTAAGTGTTTCAATAACTACATGGCTTTGAGCAAGACACTTAAAAGCACAGACTCAGTTTTCAAACCTAAAAAATAAGCATTAGATTAGACAGTCTCCAGAGTTGCTTCCCACTCTAGCATCCTAAGATGATTTTAAGTCCTGGGTTATAAGCAAACCTCATTGTAGCATTCCTACACCTAACTAGTCTCTCTCTCTCATCCCAAAATATTAACGTGGTATACATAAAGAACATGTGTAGGACAATATTTAGAGTCCAATGTATGTCAGTCTCTGAAGACATCTGAACTGCCACAAGATGTAACCTTTCAATGTATCCATTAGAAATTAAAGGAAATTGGGTGCTCTAAAATGGGAAGAAACTATTCATCACCACTCAGGAGCAAGGAATTGTCTTTCCCTTTCTTCTCTCAAATATGAATATCACTAGAAAGATGGGGGGAAAGAAGTTTAAGGAACTATGGTCATCTGACATACATTTATTTGTAGCTTCATTTGTGTATGTGTGTGTTTTGTGTGTATGTCTGTATCTGTGTGTGTATTAGTGAAAAAGCTGCTACGTTATTGAGGAACCTGGAAGACTTGAGAGAACATGAAAAGGAGAAGCACTGGCATTGGGTACTTCATCAAATTCTAATCTACTAGCTCTATAATAGATTCTTGGGAAGAGAGGCAAGTGGAAAGATTCAAGGTTCATTTTTGTAAAAAAAAAACAAACACTTCTGAAACACTATCAGAATAAGTAGTCTGCAAACTGTATGTAGCCTAGAATGTGTTTCATTGTTTGTAAATTATGGTCCTGGGCCCCTCAAGGACTCTAGGCTGGTATGTATTTAGTTTGTTTCCAAGGAGTCATTTTTGAAATATTACTCTGGGGAAATTGCCAGTATTAAACTCAGGGATAACTTGTGTCTAGGGTTCTCCAGATATGTGTAGTAGGGCTCCTAACTCTCACCCAGTCAATTGCCTAGTTTGCACTGTGAATATCAGATATGACTCTGTCTTTATTTTATCTACTTCAGAAAACAGATAATATGCAAAGAGAGAATTCACAGTAACTCAAAGACAAATAAAGAAACATAAAGTATTCAAATAGCTCACTATACTCATTAGACTTCTCTCAGAATGTAGACATACTTTCAGGATCTGCTGATCAAATGATTTCCCTTCACATTGGACCTGCACTGACTAATTTGCAATAATAATGAGATCACCAAAGTCCAGATCTCTAGCACTCTTTTTCCCATTTGGTCCCTGATATGATTTTAGTCTTTCTCTTTCAGATTTTCAATTGATGAAGTTCTTTCTCCCAAAAGTACCATGTGAAGGAAATATTCTCACTCCAGGAAGTTAGTTCTCAGACTACTGAACTCAGGAACTCTCATCTTGTTAAGGATTCTCAAATTTGGGATTGGTCACTCTGAGCCAGGTTTTACTCAGCACTATCCAATAGTTCAGGTTTGGAATTGAAATGAAATAATGAGATGCTCATATATATCATATAAACTTGAACAAAAAAAAGGAAATTTCCACAATAGCGTGGAAAGGATATTCTGAAAAATGTAGTATTGGTTCAATTGGATGTAGTTGCCCTCTCTTCCTCTTCGTTATGCCTAGTCAAAAGGATATATCGACTTCAACAGTAGTGGGAAGTCTCTTAAGCCTGAGAAACTCCATCTCCTCATGTTACAGCCTTTTTTATACCTTAGGCAATCAGAAAGTTTCTTCAATGGTTTGGGTCTTATTCTTCTGTACAAATTAAGTCTTGAGGGCAGTTTTATTTTCTTTTTAGAAAGTTACCTTTATGGTAGGGACCTGCAGACTTTTTAGTCCATACATGAAGAATTTCTAGCCATGCACTGGTTTTCTCTCTTAGTAACTCTCCTCTTAGGCTATGATCAAACAAATGCCTACCTCTTTATGTGTGTTTGTGAGAATTCTCTTATCAATGATCTGGCTACTCCCTGATCTAAGTTCTAGGCTCAGAAAAGGAAATGGATAGGCAGAAAGTTCAGCACCTTGAGATTCAAGAATCTTAGGTTACCTGGGCAAGCATATATCCTTAGTGTTGTGATTTTTCTGCTTCTGTGGGAAGGTGGGAATCCTTTCCCTCTAAAGCTGATGGCCATGGCTCTGGCAGTCCAAAGAAGGGGGGTAAAAAAACATAGAAAAAAGGTGCCAATCTCATTTTCATAGTATTATAGGAGAGGGTTAACTCCTCTGACAAGACTCCACATACCCTGACTCAGAGTCAGGAGACTCTGGATTATCTTGGAAGAATCCCTGATCTCTGGGAACCAGTTGAAGAAGATTCTTGTATCCTTTCTATAAGGTGCCACCATTGTGAGTGTCTCCATCTATGGTAGGTGCAATTCAGACGAAGATCTATATACACTGTAATCTCATCCAGTTAACTGAATGATTCATCAAATTGCTTACTGAACAATCCCTACCATTACACCCTCTTTTTTATGCATGAGCATGAAGTTATTTATTCTCAAACTTCTACTCTACTGTTCTTAGTCCCTTTAATCATGAAAAATAGCAAGATCAAAAGTTTTTCTTTGTTGATTTTTCTTCTTTTAATCACAGCTCAATAAGTCCAATTACCTGAATAATTCAGGCAGAACACTTTGGTTTTGCCTGAATTACCTGGATAATTGAAGGGGAAGAGAATCACCTAAAGATATCCCAATACATGCTCAACTATTTTCTTCAACATTTGGGGTTATTTCAACTTGATTTTAGTTTCTTGGTGACCTCAGTTCTCTTTGAGACTGCTTACAAGTGGCAAAATTCTGATATGAGAGGATGAGTGGGGTACATTATCTACTGTACCAACCATTATTCAATGGAATTTTGGTATCTGATTTTCCTAAGTTTGGTTTGCAAAGCAAGACACCTTAAAGTTGATTATTTTTCTTGAGACTCAAAATTAGAAGAGAATAATCCCAATAGTTGGGAAAGACCTAGGTGTAGCACCTGTTCCAAATGCTAAGAACGCTTCTCTTTGTATATGAAAACATTTATGTTTATCAATGTCAAGTTCAAAATAACAAAAATTAATTAAATTAATATGGTAAACTAATCAAAATTCTGAAAAAAGAAACTCATGTGAAGAGCCATGTTTACAATTGTTATTAAACCTTCATAAAATCAAATGCTTTATCAAGCATATGATCCCTCTAGCTTTATAGAACAGGCATTTCCACTCTTGTTTATTAATGAACATTTTAAAAATTACATTCAATTCTTTTACATTCATGCTGAATAATGTAAAAGTTTTTAGCAAGCATATGACCTGCTCCTTATTCTACAAGATGCTCATAAGATTTGCTTTGATACTTTTAAGCACTTAAAAAAATTGAAAAACTCTTAAAAGAAACACTTAGTCATTTGATTCTACAACCACCATTGACTGTTCTGCTTACAATGGGATTATTTGTATTGGGTCACAGCCCATATTTTATTGGGGGCTATATTTTTGTAATTAAGCAATAAGGGCTGTTTATTTATGCTCTATAACTGCTATGCTTTTACAACTCTTTTGCCTTTCTCAGGCAGCTATAACTAGATGGGTGACAGCCTTTTTGCATTAAACATGCATGGCTAAGAACTGCTTGAAAAAATGAAATAGGAAAATAACCATTTTTACAGCTCCTATAAAGCAAACATTCCCTAGAGTTAAAACCCATCAGGGTCTATTTGCCAAAAGTACATACTGCACAACCATGACAAATGACACATATTTCATTTTACTTAAAATATGTTAAATGGTCTTCGCCTTACATAGATAAGGGCTGCCAACCCCAGCAGGAAGACAGTCCACAATTTAAGAATTTTCATGACCTACTGGAACTAATGTCAAAACACTTTCAGAAGTCTGCCTTAGAAACCAATTTATCTTTTGCAAGTGATTGAATCTTTGTAGGATCAAAGACCAATAGGTGGAAGGAATCTCAGAAGTCACCTTATTCTATTTGTCCATTTTATAGATGAAGAAACTAAGGCTTACAATGTGAAATGATGTTCAGAGTCAAACAGGTAATATATAGCAGAATCAGAATTAAAGCCCAATCCCACGGTCTTCCAACCTAGCATTCTTATAATGACCCAACATGGATTTCTTCTTTGAATTTGAATACTTCTCTGTGATAAGCTCAATTAAATCTTAAGTTCCCAAATTAAAAATCAATTAAAGGCTCCCTTATTTCTGGCTAATTACAAAATAAACAAATCTCAAAAGTCACTGATAATGCCATGAGGAATTAATTTTTTAATTTTATTTATTTATTTGTTTGTTTATTTTAAACCCTTAACTTCTGTGTATTGGCTTCTAGGTGGAAGAGTGGTAAGGGTGGGCAATGGGGGTCAAGTGTCTTGCCCAGGGTCACACAGCTGGGAAGTGTCTGAGGCCAGATTTGAACCTAGGACCTACTGTCTGTAGGCCTGACTCTCAATCCACTGAGCTACCCAGCTGCCCCCTGCCGTAAGGAATTTTAAAGATCCTTTCATATGATTCCCTGATTTTATATACCAGGAAGCTGAGTCTTAAGAATTTACAAGATTTGCTCAAGATTACATATGTGATGTATTGGCCAAAAGCAGGATTATTGTGTTGGTTGTTTAAATATGTAATTATAATATATGATGTATATTATCATTTTATACACACACACACACACACACACACACACACACACAGAGCTCATGGCTTCCACAGATAAATATGATCAGAGTTCTGGCTTGTCTATATGGAGTACAGTTCTGTGCTCCCAGGATACTAGCTATGTGAGAGAAACAGATAGATCCTCAGGAGTGCTTCTGAGGCTGGTAGCTTTTTCAAACAAAAGTCTTAAAAAGAGTTAGTGGGTTAGAATAATATCCATTATGACCCCTTAAATATCTTTGGTTTAGGGCTATGATGGATTTTAGAGATAGAGTGCTTGGCCCTGCCCTCACTGCCCCCCCCAACTGAATGCCTTGCTCACCCTCTCCAGGGACTGAGTGTGAGTAATCCAATAAATCCCTTATACTGGTCCACAGCATCATTATCATTATTCTTTCCACCATTCATCAGCCACATATTCCTTTCCATATCCTGATAGGGAAATGCAAAATTTTCTAGGCTTGGGTAGAAGGCAGATTATACATAATAACTGGTGGAAAAATTGGGACTATAGTTCTAAATTGGATGAGGAGTTTCGATTTCTCTTTTTTTTAACCAGAAAGAAGGCCTTTCTTGATTCCACCAAGCAATTATTACCTTTGCCTCTGAGATTTTTTTGTTGTTCAGTCTTTTCAGTTATGTCTGACACTTTGTAACCCCATTTGGAGATTTTCTTTTTTCTTTTTTAAACAAAACGAACCTTACCTTCTGCCTTAGCATCAATTCTAAGTCAGAAAAGTGGCAAGGGCTAGGAAATTGGGGTTAAGTGACTTGCCCAGGGTCACACAACTAGGAAATGTCTGAGGCCAGATTTGAACTAGGTCCCACTGATTCCAAGCCTGGTGCTCCATCCACTGTACTACCTAGCTGCACCTTTTGGGATTTTCTTGGCAAAGCTACGGAAATGGTTTGTCATTCCTTCTCCAGCTCATTTTATAGATGAGGAAACTGAGACAAAGAAGTTTAAATGACTTGTCCAGGATCACACAACTAGTACGTGTCTGAGACCAAATTTTTAAAATTTAATTAATTTGTTTTTAAATATTTTTCCATGGTTACATGATTCATTTTCTCTCCCTCATCTCCCCTCCCCACCCCCATCCTTCATAGCTGGCAAGCAGTTCCACTAGGTTATATGTGTGTTATCACTTGATAACTATTTCCATATTATTCATTTTTGTAATAGAGTAACCTTTTAAAATCAAAACCCCAAATCATATGTCCATATAAACAAGTGATGAATCACATGTTTTTCTTCTCCATTTCTACTGCCACAGTTCTTTCTCTTGATGTGGAGAGCATTCTTTCTCATAAGTCCCTTGGGATTGTCCTGGATCATTGCATTACTACTAGTAGCAAAGTCGATTACATTTGATCATTCCACTCTGTTTCATGTTCTCTTAGTTTCACTCATTTCACTCTGCATCAGTTCATTGAGGTCTTTCTAGATCATACATAAATCAAGCAATTCATTATTCCTTATAGTACAATAGCATTCCATCACCATCAAATACCACAATTTGTTTAGTCATTCCCCAATTGAGAGACTCTGAGACCCAATTTGAACTCAAGTCTTCCTAACTCCAGGTTCAACCCACTGCATCACTATGTTGCCCTCTAAAATTGCTTTCTATCTATTCTGTACATATTCTATAATTACCTAGTCATTTTCACGTTATTTCCCCCAGTAGAATATGAGCCCAGTGAGAACAGGGACTTTTCCTCCATCATTTATCACCAATGCCTGGCATGTAGCATTAATGCTAATTATCTGATTGACTAACCAAGCCAGAATCTACCTCAGCTAGGCAAAGAAATAATTAAGGCAGAAATTCCAGACCAAATGATTCTTCCACTGAACCAATAGAACTTTTTAAGTTGTCTGATAGAGGTAGAATCCAGCAACAACAGTCTACTCTAACGTAGATCCAAACCTGGGTCATGAACTTGCAGAGCTCAGACCAGAGGGACAGAAAACAGATTTTGCTCTATACAAGTATACTCTGGAACTCTGAAAAGGATAGGTCTCAGCTTGTCCCTAAGATCCTGAATAACAACACTCAGTACCTCAAATAAATAGAAATAGCAGATTGGACTTTTTCTATAGAGGTGTGGCAGAGTCCAGTCCAAACACCAAATCTGAATTCAGGAAGTAGCCTGGAAGAACAGGTAAATAAAAAAATAAATCCTCATTTTAGTGAGGTTTTATGGTGGCAGGGACTCTCAAGACAGAAAAACAAAGAATTAAAGAATAACTCTAAAATATTTACAAGGAATGCCTGAGAGAAAAACATACCTTGGGCACAAACTCAGCTAGAATTCCTGGAAGAGATGAAATAAGAGTTTTTAAAAAGAGTTTTAAAATGCTTTTTAAAAATGGAATGAAAGTACTTGACAAAAATTAGAAAAGAAATGAGAACTATGGAAAATAGAATTGAAAAGGGAATTAACAGATTGGTACAAGAGGTACAAAATCCTGCACAAGCAACAAACTCCCTGAAAATCTGAATGGACCAAATAGATGCCAATGAATCCATAAGGCAAAAATAAATACTCAAATAAAGTCAAACAGCTTAAAATTAGAATAAAATGTAAGGCATCTTATAACAAAAAATGGCTCATCTAGAAAATGGATCAAATAGAAGAAGAAAAATGCATCATTGGACCATCTGGATATCATGATCTCCAAAAAGATTCTAAAAATCATATTTAAAGAACTTTCAAAAGAAAAATGCCCATATTTCTTAGAAAGAGTGAAAACTGCCCAAATCCAGAAGCTTCCAGGTCAAAGACAAGAAAATACCACAAGTGTCCAGAAAGGAAAAAATTTCAAATGCCAAGTAGCTATACATGGTAAAGATCATACATGATTTAGTAGCTATCACTAAAAAAGAGAACAGAACTTGGAATATAATATTATAGAATGCAAAGGACAGGAGCATATAGACAAGAATACTTATGCAGTAAAACTGAATATAATGGCCTTTAAAAAAATAAATAATTTCCCAACATTCTTTTTGAAAAGGCCAGAAATGCATAGAAATTTTGTAGTAAAAAGTCATAAATATGTAAACATGAATAAGTGAGGGGAAAGGGTTGAAGAAAGATAAGTTTCTTACATTAAAATAAAGGGAGATAGGAAATGTGTCATTAGACCATCATAAGAATCCATATATTTGGCGGATCCTGAGCACAGGTATGGACCTTGGGTGGGGACCCAGTGCAGAGGGGTCATGACTGTGGAAGCAGCACTGAGACTGTTAAAAGAGCTTCAGGCAGAGGAACAAGCAAGGGGACCACCAGGAGGCTTGACCCTGAGTACAGCTAGACCTGAGACCTCAGAAGCCTAAAGAGCACAGACAGACCCTGGGTGTGAGGATAAAGCTGAGAGGGCACTGGGCTAACAATGGCAAGCCAGACACAAGAACCCCAGAAGAGAAAGATCAAGAAGAAATCTTTAACACTTGACAACTTTTACACAGAAAAAATCCAGACAGCAGAGCAAACAGCAGAGGAGAACAAACGAGTAGACCATATCCAAACCTTCCCCCCCAAAAAAATGAAAACTGGTCACAAGATCTTGAAGAGTTCAAATATGAGATTATGAGAAAGAAGGAAGGGATCTGGCAAGAAATAAACAGCTTAAAAGGCAGAATTTCACAATTGGAAAGTGAGGCTCAGAAATCAAATTAATTAATAAGCAAATTGAAGACCAGAAATGACCAGCTGGAAGCCTTGAAGAACCAAACAGACCAGATTGAAAAAGAAAACCAAAAGATTATAGCCGAAAACCAGTCTCTCTAAAGGCTAGAATTGGGCAATTCGAAAAAGATGTCCCCAAGTCAAAAGAATTGATAAACAAATTGGAGACCAAAATCAAACAGCTGGAAACAGGATAGACCAAATCAAAAAGGGAAATCAAAAGCTTATAGCAGAAAACCAGTCTCTAAAGACAAGAATTGGGCAAGTAGAAGCTAATGAACTCTTAAGACAACAAGAACAATTAAAGCAAAGTCAAAAGACTGATGAAATAGAAGGAAACATGAAATATCTCAATGAGAAAGTGACAGATCAAGAAAACAGGTCTAGAAGAGACAATTTGAGAATCATTGGTCTTTCTGTAAAAGCAGAAATTAATAGAAATTTGGACTCCATACTAAAAGAAAGTATTCAGCAAAACTGCTCTGAAGTTCTACAACAAGAGGCCAATATAGACATTGAAAGGATCCATAGATCACACTCTACACTAGACCCTGAAAACACAACCCCAAGGAATATAATAGCCAAATTCAAGAGCTTTCAAGTAAAAGAAAAAATTTTACAAGAAGCCAGAGAAGACAATTCAGATATCAAGGAGCACCAATCAGGATCACACAGGATCTGGCAGCCTCCACACTACAAGACCACAAGGCTTGGAATATGATATTCAGAAAGGCAAGAGAACTGGGTCTACAACTAAGGATCTCCTACCCATCAAAACTGACTATATACTTCTTCCTGGGGAAAGTATGGGTATTCATCAAAATAGAAGATTTCCAAGTATTTGCACAGAAAAGACCAGGACTAAATGGAAAGTTTGATATCCAACCACAAAAACCAAGAGAAACATGAAAAGCAATGCAATGATCCAGAACAATTCTGAGGAAATTATGAGAAAGAACGTTATCCACATTCAAAGGAAGAATAGTGGGAGTAGAAATACAGAAGAAAAACAACTTCTTGAACACATGGAATGATGGGGATATGATTTGGGATATAGACTCTAAATGACCACTCTAGGGCAACTATCAGTAATATGGAAATAGGTCTTGATCAATGACAAATGTAAAACCCAGTGTAAATGCATGTCAACTATGGGTAGAAGGGGGTGGTTTGGGGGAAAGAAAGAACTTGAATCATGTACCTATGAAAAAATTTTCTAAAACATAAAAAATGAATTAAAAAAAGCTTGTGAAAAAGAGTCCATATATTTGTAATATTTTGTAATATTTGTAAATTTTGTAATATTTGTACATTTTTAATATTTGTGATAATGTTTCTTTGAATTTGGGGAAAGGTAGCAGTAGGCAGATGAGATAGAAGATCTTGGATGATAAAATTATTTTTTACATGAAAGGTAGTTTTATGTGATTGATTGATGAAGTCAGAAGCCAGATTGAAAATGTTTAAGAATCAATCCATCCATAAACATTTATTAAGGGCCTACTATGTGCTAGGTACTATGGTAAATTTGGGGATTCAAAAAGAGACAAGTGATAGCCCCTGCCCAAGAAAAACATACATTCTAATGGGGGAGACAACATGCAAACAAATATATACATAGCAAGTTAGATATATGATAAATGGAAAATAATTAATAGAGGCAAGGCACTGGAAATAAGAGAAGTTGTGGGGGGATTTTGGTAGAAGGTGGGGTTTTGGTTGGGAATTAAAGCAAGTTAGAAGCTTGGTAGTTCAAGCAGAAGAGGGAGAGTGTTTCAGGTATGGGGAAACCAAGAGAAAATACTTGGAGCGAAGTGATATATTGTCCCCTAAATATTCAGGAGAACAGTGTCAATAGATTGAAGAATATAAGTATGGCAATAAGATATAAGAAGACTGGAAACATAGGTTGGGACTAGGTTGTGAAGGGATCTAGATGCAAACAAAACATTTTCTATTTATTCCTGGAAGCAATAGGAAGCCACTAGAATTTATTGAGTAGTGGAATGACATGATTGGATCTGTGTTTTAGGAAAATCACTTCAATGGTTGAATGAAGAATGGATTGTAGTGGAGAGAGACATGAAGCATACAAAATGACCAAGCAGTCTATTACAGTAATCAAGATATGAGGTAATGAAGTTTTGCACTAAAGTGGAACAATGACTATTGGAGAAATACTGTAAAGGTGAAATAGACACACCTTGGCAACACATTGGATGTGGGGAGTGAGAGATAGTGAAAAATTTAGAATGGCTCCTAAGTTGCAAGCCTGAGGGTTTGGGAAAATATGTTGTCACCATAGTAAGAAGGAAGCAGGGGGAAGGTTATAAGGAAAGCTAAGGAGTACTGTTTTGGATATTTTTAATTTAAGATATCTACTGGACATCCAATGGGAGATGTTAAAAGACTAAAAGTATGAGATTAGAGGTCAGCAGAGAGTTTGGGGGACGGAAAGTTAGTGAGAATCCTTAGCATGGAGCTAGTAATTAAATCCATGGAAACTGATGAAATCACCAAGTGAAGTAAAATAGAAGGAAAAGAGAAGAAGGTGCAGGATAGAATCCTGAGGGACACCAAATATTAAAATGTGTGATCTAGAGAAAGAGACAGCAAAGGAGATAGAGGAGAAAGAGTCAGATAGGTTGGAGGAAAACCAGAATAGAGTAGTGTCCTGAAAACCTAAAGAGAAGAGAGTATCAAGGAGGACGGAGTGATCAACAGTGTCAAAGGTTGAGAAGAGATCAAGGACAATGAGGACTGAGAAAAGGTCATTGGATTTGACATCTAAGAGATCAAACTCAACTTCAGTGGAATAATAAAGTTGGAAGCCAGATGGTAAGATTGTAACCTACTTTAGATGGACTTTTCAAGGACAATAATTAATGAAGATGGAAACATGGGCATGTTTGTTGGCAATAGGAAAAAAATGACAGGAGAAGCAGTGGGGGTCCCTAATGTATATGATTCTTTCAAGTTTAACCAAGAAGAGGAGGAGAGATACAGAATAACTAGAGGAGACTGTTGGATAAAATAAAGGTTGAAGGACAAAGGAGATATGGAAGTATTTGTAGACAGCAAAAAACATCCCATACATAGGGAGAGAGGGTAGTTTGGGCAATCTGCCACTGAAGATGGGGAAGGATCAAGATTTGCACACGGAAAAGGCAGCCTTAGAAAGAAGAAGGGTTATCTCTTTGTCCTATTTCAAGAGAGAAGGAGTAGATAATATCACTAAATAGTTGTGAGACTTGGCACAAATTGTTTCATGTTTCTTCCTCTATAGAAGTGAAGGGGTTAGAACAGCAGTTTCCTAACACAGCTTCTCTTGCCTTGATACAGTTTCCTCTCCACATAAACTTCCCCCACCCATCACCTCTCTCCTTTAGCAACTTCATTCATTTAGTTCCAACTTGCCTAGGTAACCCTGGGACAGTTTTCTCACCACAGGAAACCTGATTGGTCCCAGTTCCTCTGACGCATATTCCTGCCTTGGTCCAATTAAATGCCCAAAACATGGGGGCTCTGAACCTGTCAGATAGGTGTATGAGACCATGTAAGTTGCTATATCCATTACTGACTAACTAGATGACCAAATGCATTTTCAGGTGGAGTCTGGTCAAGAAGACTGCTCCCCACACACATTCACTGAAGCTAAATGCCACTGAATCCTTGATGCATATTCTTGCTATTAGAGTGAAGTGTTCTTTTAAAAATATTCACTGACTTATGTCTCATTTTGTCCTAATATCAAACTTGAGCCAAGAAGGTCCCTGGCTTTAGAGCCATGACAAAAACAAAAGGAGAACCTATAGAAAAAAATGGAAAATTGTTTGGAAGCATCTTAACATCAGATACCACAATAAATAACAAATTGACAAATGAATAAGTGATTTAAAATGTAAATAGTCACATTATTTTAAAAATAGAGAATAGAAGGTGTCTTCCAGATTTGTTGTTAGGGAGAGATTTGATCATGGAAAAAGTGATCAAAAATCAAGAACTTAAATTATACGAAAATAAAAAGCTTTTATATAAACAAATTCATTGCAACTAGAATAAGAGAATGCATCAAGGGCAATAAAATCTTTCCTCCAAATCTTAGATAAAAGTCTGCTTTTCAAAAACTATTGAAGGTCAATGACACATGTTAAAACCAGTGTAAATAGGCATCAGCTATGGTGGGGGAAGCTTGGGGGGGGTTATGGGGAAAGTAAGAGCATGAATTATTTAACCATGTTAACTTTTCTAAAAAATAAATATTAATAAATGTTTAAAAAAACAAAAAAAACTGTTGAGGGCTAGGTGAAATCAGAAATGTCCTCAGGCGCAAGGAGTAGGGGAGTGGAACAACTCAGCCCTGAGTCTCACTGGCTTTCTAGTAACAAACTCTGGTGGGCAACTGCAGGCATGACCACAGAGAGGGCTCTGTGTGCCCTTTTGGGCACATGTGCCATAGGTTCACCATCATGGCTCTACAGGGAGTTTGTCATTGGATGAGATCAAGGACATTTTCTCTTGGTTGAGCTGTCTCACTCCCAATAAAAGAGCTCTTTTCTTTTGTAACGTTTGATATATTTCCCCAAAGATTGATTTCTCTTTAGCTATGATTTGGTTAAATAGGTTTCTTGTTACTTGCTATGTATGATCATTTTGAAAATGGTATTTGGTGGGAAAGGGATCAAGCTTTAGATATATAGGTTGTAGTTCCCCCACATCCCAATGACAAAGTGATCAGAAGTTAGATAGAACCTATATTCCCTAACTATTTTTATTCAGGCAGAGAAATAATGTTATAGCCTAGTAATTCACACTTTCTGAGAAGAGAAGAATAGACCAAGCTTTTTGGCTCCAGTCTTCCTTTTGGAAGGAATTAGTTTTTGGATAAGAGTAGAAGAAGTAAAGACTTTAGGATGTCTATTTTGCCTCCCTTCAAGTCATACAATGATAACCCTCTCTACATGTAGGGCCCACTCTTGCTACATTTATTAAACTATATGTAAAGCAATCTATATACAGGATAAATAGGAAATAATTAGCTGAGAGAAGGCATTGAGATTAAGAGGGGTTGGTGAAGGCTTCCTGTAGAAGATGGAAGTTTAATTGGAACTTAAAGAAATCCAGGGAAGTTAGTAGATTCAGCTCCAGTATCATCTATAGGGATCCTTCCCCAGGCCCTCCCAGCTGCTACTGCTTTCCCCTCTAATGCTACATTGGCCTCTATAATTTCTCTATTAGAGTATAAACTCCTTGATGGGAGAAACTGTTTTTGCTCAGAAAAAAATTCATGCTTAGTACAATGCCTGACACATTGTATTTAATAAGTGTTAGCTGATCAATTAAAACAAAGTAGATGCAATGGAATAGACTTGGGATAAATGACATCAGCAATACAGTGTATGATAAACCCAAAGAGCCCAACTTTTGGGACATGAATCCACTATTTGACAAAAACTGCTGGGAAATTTGGAAAACAATATCGGAGAGATTAGGTCTAGATCAACATCTCACACCCTACACCAAGATAAATTCAGAATGGGTGAACGACTTGAATATAAAGAGGGAAACTATAAACAAGTTAAGTGAACACAGAATAGTTTACTTGTCAGATCTGTGGGAAAGGAAAGACTTTAAAACCAAGCAAGAGTTAGAGAAAATTGCAAAATGTAAATTAAATGGTTTTGATTATATTAAACTAAAAAGTTTTTGTACAAACAAAAACAATGTAGTCAAAATCAGAAGGAAAACAACAAATTGGGAAAAAATCTCTATAATGAAAAACTCTGACAGGGGTCTAATCACTCAAATATACAAGGAGTTAAAGCAATTGTATAAAAAATCAAGCCATTCCCCAATTGATAAATGGGCAAGAGACATGAATAGGCAATTTTCAGGTAAAGAAATCAAAAGTATCAATAAGCACATGAGAAAGTGTTC